>NC_069501.1:88223419-88440919 GCF_027579735.1 Bombina bombina
TGTATTTTCAGCATCACTACAGTGGTCTCACTTAAAGGGATAGTCTAGTCAAAATCAAACTTTCATGATTTAGATAGAGCATGCAATTTTAAACAACTTTCCAATTTAATTTTATCATCACATTTGCTTTGTACTCTTGGTATTCTAAGTTGAAAGCTAAATCTTGGTAGGTCATATGCTAATTTCTAAGCCCTTGAAGGCTGCCTCTTATCTTTTTTGACAGTTTTTCACAGCTAGAGGGTGTTAGTTTATGTGTGCCATATAGATAACATTGTGCTCATGCCCATAGAGTTACCTAGGAGTCAGCATTGATTGGCTAAAATGCAAGTCTGTCAAAAGAACCGCAATAAGGGGGCAGCCTGCAGAGGCTTAGATACAAGGTAATCACAGAGGTAAAAAGTGTATTTATATAACCGTGTTGGTTATGCAAAATTTGGGAATAAGTAATAAAGGGTTGTTTTCAAACAATAAAAATTCTGGAGTAGACTCGGATAAAAAATAAACCACTAAGGAACATTAATTTCATATTTCGTAGCTGAATTTTTAAAGGACATAAAAATTATAATTTTATTACAGCATTATTGTCCCTTCTTAAAGGGAATTGAAAGTATTAATTTTTTTTACAAATAGTTAATTTACATTTATTTAGTCATAGCTGTTTTTGCCTGTTTAAGCCTCATGTACAGTATATTGAAAATGTAATTACTGCAATATTGGCTACAGAAAAGGAACGCAAACAAAATGCAGACGCAAAAATCCTCCTCCTAGGAGTGGGTGGAAGAGAGACATACTGTAGATCAATCTGTATGAAAGGGTGTTCCTGCAGCAGCTGTAAATGCAATGAAATATTCACAGCTTATTGTTCATTGCCCCTTTAACTATGTTAAACAAATGCAGAAGTGTACAGGGTCTTTACATCTGTCTTAAAGGGCAGTTGCATTTTCTATACAGGTGTCGAAATAACCAATTTTAACGTCTTGGTTCCTATTTGTGTTAGGATGTGCTAATGAGGTCATTGATGTAGATGAAGTTGGAATGGGAGGTATGACATTTATTAACAAAGTCTTGCAGTTGGCAGTTTAATAATTATTTAGGTAATTGTGATTAGTTTTAGTGATCCTGATAGTTGTCAAAATGAAGTCGAACAGAACAACAGAAGATAAAGACAATTTAAGGAAATGTATTCACACCATCATTGCTAGAACCATCACTAGGCAGGAAGAGGGGAAGAGGGGATGGGGACAATATTACCTTCCTACCTCTTCCTGCCTTGTGATGTTTTTAGAAACCTCATTATGGGGGGGGGAGAGGCAAACACTCCTTGGTGGAGATATATTTTTTCCATTAGTGGGGACAGTGAGGGTATAGGTGTACTTACTGGTGTTCCATGACCAGGATCAAGGCAAGGAAAGGTGAAGTCACAAGTGTTTTAAAGGCAGAGCTAGGTGGTCCAGGGTATGATTATTTAGTTGTGGGATGTGGCCTTCCTTAAAGGATTGGAAAGGAAATAGTAATTTTTACCTTTTATATCCTCCTTCTAAGACCAATGGTTTCTGTAAATTTCTGGTGTATTTTATTTAAAAACAAAATAAAATAAAAACAATAATACTAGCACAAAAGCAATAATTAGGCAAGTATGAACTGACTCATGTCAATCATATATGTTAATATAATCATCATAATAAAATTATAATTTAAAATAAAAACAAATCAGACATGTGTATCAGCAGAAAATAACTGTGTGGTTTCTGTGTATTTACTTGACGTATAACAAAAAGCCAGCATTCTCTGAGAATCCTATTCAATAAATGTGCCCATCATTTTAAATGGGGCTAAAGAGCAGTTGCTTATTTGTCTCACACCAATTTAGCATATCAGGATGCACCTGCTACATTAGCTTGTTGTGGCTTGTCCTGATACAGAGTCCATGAATATGAGCCATTGTATCCGCTTTATAAGTCAAGAATAGAGCACTGATTCTTTCTGATAAACATCATTCAGACTGTTTTAGCTCAGAGAAAGGATGTATATAAAGAACAAAGATTAGGAACGAATGGGCTTTTTCAACTAGGGTGCAAAAGTCATTTAAATGCTAAAACTGGTGGCTAAATTGTTAACATCTGCCAGCTGCGATTGTAAAAAAGGAATATTTTATTTAATGATCCTGTATAAATATTAACTTCTATATTTGTAAGTTCTTTATTCAGGATTTTCTTATTATTTAAATGTGAAAGAATTACCAATATTTAAAAAGAAAATTTCAATAATACTTCATCCAAAAATTGTCAATGTATAAAGACTTGAATGAGAGCTGCTTATAGGGCTTTAAAGAGGAAATCCATAATTAACCCCTTAATGGCCAGCAACGTACCATGTATGTCTCTGGTATTTCTATGGGGGTGTTTTTTTTTTAAAATAGTGCAGAACGAGGCCGAGTTATTTTAGCAAGCCTGCAGGAGGGAGGGTCTAATAGCACGGTTGCTATTACATAGTAGAATATTTTCTATTCATTCATAAATACATATTTCTACATATATCTGATGGTAATTTGGTACAATATATATATATATATATATATATATATATATATATATATATATGTGTGTGTGTGTGTGTGTGTATACATGTATATATATATTTATATATATATATATATATATATATATATATATATATATATATATATATATATATATAAAAAAAATTATATATAGGTACAGATATAAACAGATATATATATATATATATATAAAAAAAATTATATATAGGTACAGATATAAACAGATATATATATATATAGGAATATCTATTTAGAAATATAAAGAACATATTCTGCTATGTGCAGGACTTTGGAATGTGAAATATTTAAGGTAAATACACAGAATAACACTTTATTAAATATGAATATTGCATAAATATGCTTTACATGTTTTCATCTACTTGACAGCAAATGGCTCAAATGCACTTATATATATTTCTATATATTATTATTCTTTATTTATAAAGTGCCAACAGATTCTGCAGCAGCACTATCCATGGGTACACAGATAAAAGTACAGTACAATACAATATAAAAGACACCAGACAAAGGTTAACAAACAAATACAGGTGGAATTAAGGGCCCTGTTCCCTTGCGAACTTACAATCTAGATGGGTAAGAGGGTGAGAAACAGGAGGTGGGGACAGCAAATGTGGGAATGATGTTAGTGTGGAGTTAGATGAGGGCAGCTAATAGGCAAGTGGAATTAATTTGTTACTGATTTGGAGATAGGTTTCCCTAAAAAAAAAGTTCTTTTGGGAGCGTTTAAAGGAGGAAAGGTTAGGGAAAATTCTGACGGCTCGAGGAAGTGCGTTCCAGATGGTTGGTGCCGCATGAGAGAAGTCCTGTAGTTTAGCATGGGAGGAGGTGATGGTAGAAGATGCAAGTAGCAGGTCATTGTTGGATCTTAGGGGTGGGATGGAGTATGTTTGTTGATGAGTGAGGACAGGTGGGGGGGGGTATTGCGTTGGTAAGGGCTTTGTAAGTTAGGGTAAGAATTTTGAATTTAATTCTGCTCTGAATGGGGAGCCAGTGAAGGGACTCGCAGAGGGTTGCATCAGATACAGAGTGTCGGGAGAGGTGGATTAGCCTAGGAGAGACATTTAGAGTGGATTTAAGAGGGGAGAGGTGGGAGAGAGGAAGGCCAGTTAGTAGCTTATTACAGTAGTCAAGTCGACAAATTACCAGGGAGTGGATTAGCTTTTTAGTAGTTTCAGCACTCAGAAATCGATGAATTTTGGAGATATTGCGTAGGTGGTTGCGACAGGATGAAGAGAGCAATTGGATGTAGGGTATGAAGGACAAATTAGAGTCAAGTGTAACTCCTAGGCAGCGGACTTGGGGTGATGGGGAGATAGTGGTGTCACCAACAGTGATAGAAAAGTTAGAAACCAGAGTAGAATTAGAGGGACAGAAGGAGAGAGTGTGCAGGGGTGGATAGGTAGATCTGAGTATCATAAGCATAGAGGTGATAGTTGAAGACATAGCTACTGATAAGTTTGCCCAGTGAGGAAGGAATAAATAGAGAAGAGTAGAGGACCCAGAACAAAGCCTTGAGGTACTCCAACAGACAGAGGCAATGGAGAGGAGGAGTCGCCAGCAAAGGAGACAGAAAAGGACCTATTAGAGAGATAAGAGTGGATCCAGAAGAGGGCAGTGTCAGAGAGCCCAAGAGAGCTGAGAGTCCGTAGGAGAAGGGGATGGTCAACAGTGTCAAAGGCAGCAGACAGGTCAAATAAGATAAGTAAAGAGTAGTGGACGTTGTTTTTAGCAGAAAGAAGTTAGTAACCATGGTGAGGTCAATTCCAGTTGATTGTTGGGGACAGAAGCCAGATTGCAGGGGTCAAGCAATGAGTTGAAAGACAAGAAGTAGGTTAGGCAATCGAAAACTAGTTTTTCCAGGACTTCTAAAGCTAGTGGGAGCAGTGAAATGGGGCGGTATATTGCAGGAGAATTGGGGTTGAGGGAGGGTTTTTTTGAGGATGGGGTGACCTTTGCATGTTTGAAAGAAGATGGGAATGAACCGGTAGTAACGGATAGGTTGAATATGTGAGTAAGAGCTGGAGTGAGGGTAGAAGACAAAGAAGGTATTAGATGTGAAGGGATAGGGTCAAGTGGGCAGGTAGTGAGGTGTGAGGAAGTCAATAGGGAACTCACTTTATTCTCAGTGGTTGGGGGGAAGGTGCTGAGAGTGGTGGAGGGGGTGACCGGGGGCGGAGATGGAAGGTTGCAGTCTTTTGTTGGGATATTACTTTGGATGCTAAGTGCTTTGTCAAAAAAAGTAGTCTGCCAGGTCTTGAAAACCAAAGGCAGGTGAAGGGGGTGGTGCAGGTGGATGGAAGAGAGGTTTGAAAATGGACAAGAGATATAGAGAAGTTGGTTTGCTTGGCTAAATGAAGGGCAGAGGAGTAAGAATAAAGAATGAACTTATAGTGGAGGAAATCTGGTTCAGAGCGGGATTTCCTCCAGGCACGTTCGGCAGCATGGGAGTATTTTTGCAGGTAGCGTGTTTGCTTAGAGTGCCAGGGTTGGAACTGATGACGTAGGGTTTAATGTATTTGGGAAGGATAAAAAGTTTCCACTGCAGTGGAGGGAGTATTGTTATAGTGGATTGTAGCAAGGTCAGGGCCGGATATTGTTGAAGTGTGGGGGAGGCGTTTTTGAATAAGGTTGGAAAGTTGGAGAGGATCCACAGTGTGCAGATTTTTACAGGTGCAGGGGTGAGGGGGAGAAGTAGGTTTAGCCTGTATATTAAGATTAAAGGTGAGCAGATGGTGGTTTGAGATGGGAAAGGGGTGACAGGTGACGTCAGAGAGAGACCAGAGATAGGAGAATACCAGATCAATAGAGTGTCTACCCACCTGCTCCACCACCCCCGCCTGTCCTTAGTGCTCAAGACCTGGCAGACTACTTTTTAAACAAAACACATACTATCCGAAGCAACATCCCAACACCAACCTGCAATACTCCAACAACAGGCCCAATTACTCCCTCTGCCACCATCTGTAACTTCTATCCAACCACTGAGAATGAAGTTTCTTCCTTACTATCTTCCTCACGCCTCACTACCTGCCCACTCGACCCTATCCCTTCCCATCTAATTCCCTCCCTATCTTCCACCCTCACTCCTGCTTTTACCCACATCTTCAACCTATCTCTCTCTACCGGCTCATTCCCATCTTCTTTCAAACACGCAAAAGTCACTCCCATACTCAAAAAACCCTCCCTCAACCCTAATTCTCCTGAAAGCTACCGCCCCATATCACTGCTTCCACTAACATCAAACATCAAAAATCGCCTAACCCACTTCCTGTCCGCCAACTCCTTGCTTGACCCACTGTAATCCGGATTCTGCCCAAAACACTCAACTGAGACTGCCCTTACCAAGGTCACAAACAATCTTCTCTCTGCTAAAAATATTGGCCACTACTCTATACTCATCTTACTTGACCTCTCAGCTGCCTTCGACACAGTTGACCACCCCCTCCTCCTACAGACCCTTAGCTCTTTTGGCCTCTGTGACACTGCTTTTTCCTGGATTCACTCCTATCTTTCTCACAGGTCTTTTTCTGTGTCATTTGCCGGCGACTCCTCCTCTCCTATGCCTCTGTCTGTTGGAGTACCTCAAGGATCTGTTCTGGGTCCTCTACTCTTCTCCATCTATACTTCTTAGCTGGGTAAACTTATCAACAGCTATGGTTTCAAATATCACCTCTATGCTGATGACACCCAGATCTACCTCTCCACCCCTGCTCTCTCTCCCTCTGTCCTCTCTCATGTCAGCAACTGCTTATCTGGTATTTCTTCCTGGATGGCCTCTCACCACCTAAAGATTAACATGTCCAAGACTGAGCTCCTTCTTATCCCCCCTCAAGCTCTACGCCGACTTCTGACTTCTCTATCCTTGTTGACGGCATCACCATTTCCCCATCACCCCAAGTCCGCTGCCTCGGATTCACACTTGACTCAAACCTATCCTTCATCCCCCATATCCAATCGCTTTCTACATCCTGCCACAATCATCTATGCAATATTTCCAAAATTTGCCCTTTTCTGAGCGCTGACACAGCAAAGCAAATAATCCACTCCCTTGTTATCTCCCGACTTGACTACTGCAACAACCTACTCGCTGGCCTTCCTCTTTCCCACCTCTCCCCCCTTCAATCCATCCTAAATGCCTCTGCCAGACTGATCCACCTTTCCCGTCGATCTGTATCTGCTGCACCTCTCTGTGAGTCCCTTCATTGGCTCCCCTTTTACAGCAGAATTAAATTCAAAATTCTCACCCTTACATACAAAACTCTCACCAACGCCGCTCCCCTCTACCTATCCTCTCTAATACACAAGTATACTCCAGCCCATCCACTAAGATCCAACAATGACCTGCTCATTGCATCCACAACTATCACCTCCTCTCATGCTAGACTACAGGACTTCTGTCGTGCAGCACCTACCCTCTGGAACACTCTCCCTCGTGCTGTCAAGCTTTGTCTCAAGGCGCTGCTCATTTTATCGACCAATGAAGGATGAAAGGCTGAGTGGACCTCGCAGGGGATCGAATCTGCAACCCTTGGGTTGCTACAGAGCTCAGCCACAGTGCCTTAACATGCTGAGCTATCTGTCCGGTGGATTGTGAGAGACCAAAGGAGTTTATGACTGAGAGAAGCTTAGAGGCAGCAGGGGCAAATGGTTTATCAATGGTAATGTTGAGGTCCCTCAGGATTAGAGCAGGTGTATTTGTAGAGAGAAAGTGAGAAAGCCAGGCAGCAAAGTTGTCAAGGAATTGGGAGGTTGGACAAGGGGAATGATAGATAACTGTCACCCTGAGGGAGAGGGGGGAGAACATGCAGATGCAGTGGACTTTAATAGAGGAAAAGGCAAAAGATGGATGAGGATGCAGGTGCTGATAGAAACAGGAGGGGGAGAGTAAGATTCCAACACAGCTACCATGTCCCTATCTATCTATCTATCTATCTATCTATCTATTGGGTTCTTGTAAAGCGTGGATATTCACCCGTAAGGGTTCTCAAGGCGCTGAGGGTTGCAGTTCAGTCAAAGAGCCAGGTCTTGAGGTCCTTTCTGAACTTAGTTGGGGCGGTAGCTTGTCTGAGGTGCAGCAGGAGGGTGTTCCAAGTCTTGGCTGCCAGGTGAGAGAAGGATTTGTCTCCCTCTGTAGTTTTCCTGATGCAGGGGATGACTGCGAGGGCTTGGTCGGCCGATCAAAGTTGTTTGGCGGGGGTGTAGAAGGTGTTGTGGAGGGCCTTGAATGCATGGGTGAGAAGATTGAAGATTATTCTTTTGTTGATGGGGAGACAGTGCAGGTCCCACAGTGTTTGGTGATATGGCATTGGCGAGGGATGTCGAGGATGAGTCTGGCCGAGGCGTTCTGGATCTGCTGGAGTGTCTTTTTGAGCTTGATGGTGGAGTCGGCATAGATTGCGTTGCTGTAGTCCAGTCAGCTGTTGATGAGGGTGTGGGTGACAGTCTTCCTGGTCTTGGTTGGGATCCATTTGAAGATCTTTTGCAGCAGGTGGAGTGTGTGGAAGCATGCAGAGGAGACGGCGTTGATTTTTCGGTTCATGGAGAGCGATGAGTCCAGGATGACACCTAGATTTCGTGCATGGTTGGTGGGGGTTGGAAGGTGTCGAAGGGCTGTGGGCCACCTGGAGTTACTCCAGGTGGATGTGATGGGACTGAGGAGGATGACTTTGGTCTTGTCTGCATTCAGCTTTAGGCAGTTGTAGCTCATCCAGGTCATTACTGCTGTCATCCCTTCATGGACATTTCTCTTGGCAGTGGTGGGCTCACTGGTGAGATGATTAGCTGGGTGTCGTCGGCTTAGGAGACTATGTTGAGGTCGTAACGTCGGGCGATGGCCGTGAGAGGGGCCATGTAGATTTTTAATAGGGTGGGGCTCAGTGAAGAGCCTTGAAGTTCACCACAGCTGATCTCTGTGGGCTTGGAAGTGAAGGGTGGGAGGCTAACTTTCTGGGTTCTGCCAGTGAGGAAGGAGGTGATCCATTACAGGGCTTTGTCACATCTGCCGGCGTCGTGTAGGTGCGTGTGGAGGCTGAGATGGAAGACAGTGTTGAATGCTGCTGAGAGGTCTAGGAGGATGAGGGCGGTGGTCTCTCCTTGGTCGAGTAGGGCGAGAATGTAATCTGTGGCGCCGAGGAGGGCGGTCTCGGTGCTGTGGTTGTCCTGAAATTGGATTGGGAGGGGTCCAGGGTGTGGTTGGCCTCCATGTGGTCAACGAGTTGTGCGTTGATGGACTTCTAGATGACTTTGGCCGCAAAAGGGGAGCAGAGAGATGGTCGGTAGTTTTTCGGATCATCGAGGTCATCCGTGGTTTTTTTCAGTAGGGGTTTTAATTCTGCATGCTTCCAATCATCCGGGAAGGTGCCAGTTTCGATGGAGCAGTTGATAGTGCTGCAGAGCTCGGGGTGATGGTGTAACCCGCTTTGTTGACTATGTGATGCCGGTATGGGTCCGAGGGTGTGTAAAGATCATATTTGTGTATAACCTTTTTCTATGTTATTTCCTCAATACAAAGTAATCATGTTATGGTATCTAAATGAATATAGAATTAAATAGGTTTTTGTATCACCAGGTAAACCAAACATAGTTTGAAGTTTCCCTTAGTGAAATTTAGTTTTAGCCACGGTTAGGGTTCAGGATATATTAACTGAGTAACATATCATAACCCCAAGAGGCTGGTAATGCAATAAGGTAGACAGAAGATATGCCTAGTTTACAGATATGTGGTAATAAATGGCCTAACTAAATACTGACTGAGTGGAAATGTAATTTATGAGTTTAGCGTAACAATATATAGTGATATGTATCAGCGGAATAAGTATTGGTTCAATCTGACCTGTTACCAGATGGAGTTTGGGAGAGGAGCCGGTGAGCTGCAGCGGCGAGAGTTCAGCGTGCACGCTGTGAGTCACTGAGGCAGAGAGAGGAGCTGCGGGCCGTAGCTGATGACGCGTCAGGTGACACGTCTGTGTAAGAGATGAGGCTGAGCTCAGAGCGCTCCGGCAGCGGTGGAACAAAGAAGTTTTCCAGTAGCAGGTATTTCCTTGAACGAAGGGTAGATAGGAAATCCAGTGGTTAGGTTAAGGCAGGAAGTTTGAGCACCTTGAAGAAAAGTGGAATACTCAATTAACCAGCAAAGGTAGCTGGTTAACAACATTTTTAAATAAGGATAAACAGGAAGAGGGAGGATCCAATGACTGACACTGGGAGTTAACCCTTACAGAGCCCCCCACTTAAAGAACCACAGCGAGGTTCAGGGTCTAGGCCTATCAGGATTACGTCGGTGGAACAAGGAAACCAACCTAGGAGCAGACAGATTGGAGGCAGGTTCCCAAGAATCATCCTGATGACCGAAACCTTTCCAGTGTACCAGGTAGTAGAGTACACCACGTCTGGAACGAGAGTCCAAAATGCTGTGAACTTCATACTGTTCATCCGGAGCTACAGTATCGGCTGGAAGCGGTGGAACTGAGTCATTAGGAGGGGTATTGCAGAGTTTAATCAAAGAGACGTGGAAGGTTGGATGGATCTTAAATGAGGAAGGGAGCTGCAAAGTAACAGTGACTGGACTAGGTACTTGGAGGATACGGTAGGGTCCAATGAACAACTTGCCCAATTTTTTACATGGGTAAGGAATTCTTAAATTTTTCGTGGACAACCAAACGAATTGTCCCACAGAGTAAGTTGGGTTAGGCCGGTGACGTAGGTCGTAGTATCGACGTTGAGATGCTTGAGCTTGAAGTATGTTGTCATGTACGATAGTTAGAGTGGCAGCTATATTATTTACCAAATCATTCACCTCAGGACATGGAGTCTCCACTCTGGGCATGAGAGAGAATGAAGGATGCATACCATAATTCACGTAAAAAGGACTGAATCCAGTTGTAGAGCTTTGATGGTTATTATAAGCAAACTCAGCGAGAGGCAAATAGGTGGCCCAAGAATCCTGTTGATGTGAACAGTAGCAGCGTAGGTACTTCTCTAGCCACTGATTCACCCTCTCCGTCTGCCCATTTGTTTGGGGATGGTAAGAGGTGCTGAGTTTGCGTTCGATGTGAAGTGCATCGCAAAGATTCTTCCAGAATTTGGACGTGAATTGGGTTCCCCGATCACTTACAAAAGCCTTAGGTATGCCATGTAGTCGGATGACATTCTGGATAACTAGATCACAAGTCTGTTTTGAAGTGGGCAATGTAGTGACGGGGACGAAGTGTGCCATCTTAGAGAGTAGGTCCACAACAACGAAGATAACAGAATTGCCGTTTGACACAGGAAGGTCTACAATGAAGTCCATGGACACCACTTCCCAATATCTGTGTGGTATAGGTAGGGATTGAAGGAGTCCCATCGGAAGTTGTTTGGAATGTTTGGAGGTGGCACAAATAGTACATTGAACTAAGAAATGTTTTAAGTCGGAAAGCATGGTAGGCCACCAATAAGATCTCCTGAGGAGTTCTGTAGTTTTAATTTTTCCCATTTGACCAGCTAAGGGAGAATCATGTACGGACTTGAGAATTGCTGGTCGAAAGGTAGGAGGTACATACAATTTACCTTCCTTGTACAGTAAGCCATCTGAACCTGTGGTGAGACCTGGTAGAGGCAGTGAGGTATCAGTTTTTAGGGCATCACTAAAAGCTTGATTAGAATCAGTGAGCAAGCCCAGGATACAATGTTTAGGAATTATCATTGAAGGCAAATTTTCTGTTTTAATCTTTTGTCCTTGTCTAGAAAGAGCGTCTGCCTTTCCATTTTTCGTTCCGGGTCTGTAGGTGATGACATACTGGAATCTTGAGAAATATAAACTCCAACGGAGTTGTCTGGAGGATAAAGTACGGTTGGTTTGTAAGTATTGAAGGTTTTTGTGGTCTGATATATAACTGTAGGGTGAGTGGACCCTTCCAATAGATGCCTCCACTGATCGAAGGAAGACTTGATCGCAAGTAATTCTTTTTCTCCGACGGGATAATTTAATTCAGCTGGTTGCATCAATCTGGAATAATAGGCCACTGGATGGAGAGGTTCCTTAAATGACTTCCTCTGTGATAGAACAGCTGCGATAGCAAAATCGGAAGCATCAACCTCCAATATAAACTGTTTATCCATATCTGGGTATTGTATAATGGGTGCCGTGGTAAATTTTGATTTTAAAAGATCGAAAACAGTTTGAGTCTGGTTGGTCCATTTGAATGAATGATCCAACTTGGTGAGTTCAGTTAAGGGTTTGGTTATAGACGCGAACCCAGGGATGAACTTTCGATAGAAGTTGGAGAACCCTAGAAAACGTTGTACATCTTTTTTAGTGCGAGGAATTGGCCAATTAAGAATTGCTTGAATTTTATCATTTTGCATCTTAATGCCGGATGGGGATATCTGATATCCTAAGAAGGATATATCGTTAGACTCAAAAGTACACTTTTCGAGTTTAGCATACAAATTGTTATTTCTTAATCTGGTTAAAACCTCTTTTACATGTAGTCTATGTTGTTCAAGATTTTGAGAATAAATCAGAATGTCGTCTAAATAGACTACAATGAAAACATCCAACACATCCCTGAATAGGTCATTGATGAGGCACTGAAATGTTGCTGGAGCATTACAAAGTCCGAATGGCATCACTGTATACTCGAATAACCCATATCGGGTCCTAAAAGCAGTGAGCCATTCATCTCCAGCCCTCATTCGTATCAGATTGTAGGCTCCACGGAGATCTAACTTAGTGAAGACCGTGGCACCCCTTAATCTTTCAATCAACTCAGGAATGAGTGGTAAAGGGTATTTATTCTTTCGGGTACGCTTATTAAGCTCTCTGTAGTCGATGATGGGTCTCAAAGATCCATCCTTATTTGTTACGAAAAATATACCTGCGCCTGCAGGGGAGGTACTGGGTCTTATGAAACCCTTTTTTAGGTTTTCATCTATGTAATGTTTAAGATGTTCCAATTCTGGTTTGGAAAGTGGGTATATATGCCCAAAAGGGATGGAAGCCCCTGGGAGTAAATCAATAGGGCAATCATAGGCCCTATGGGGTGGTAAAGTTTCTGAATCTTTTTTGTTGAATACATCAGAGAATTCAGAGTATTGTGATGGTAAATTAGAATCTTCCATATGCATAATACACAATTCATTATCGATTTTAGGGGGGGGGGTTGAATATTAGGGAAAGAGAGTGTACAGTCAGCCCAATTTATATGAGGTTTGTGTGTGCACAACCAATTAATACCTAGTATAACATTGAACATGGGTGAAGATATCACATCAAAGGAGATAGTGTCAGATACCTGTGGGTTAAATATTACCTGAAGGGGAACGGTTTGATGAATGACCGGTCCTGATGAGAGTAAAGTGCCATCAATAACCTTAACAGAGACAGGTGTATGCTTATTCAAAACTGGAATTTTATTTATTGTGACAAAATCTTGGTCAACAAAATTTCTACATGCACCAGTATCCACAATAGCTTCAGTGGTGATCTTGTGACGATCCCACTGCAAAATAAGAGGAATAGTAATGTAAGTAGTGTTATTAGATTTTGTTAACAAGTTAACAGATGGTTTTAATGTCGTACCCTTCTTGTTCTTTAATAGGACTGGACAGTCCTTGACGTCATGGGTAGGACAGGCACAGTACATACATAGACTTAATTGTTTCCTTCTGGATTTTTCTTGAGATGTCAAGGGACCTTTAAGGATTCCTATGTCCATAGGTTGAGATGCATCTCGTGTCTGATAGGAGGTGGTTGAGAGGTAGCCTCTGGAGGAACTAGCCCTTTCAGTTCGCCTTTCCCTGAGGCGTCTATCAATACTGATAGTCAAGGCAAAGAAATCTTCTAATGAAGTAGGGATTCCTATGCGTGACAGTTCATCCTTAATTTCTTCAGAAAGTCCTAATCTGAACTGAGTTTTTAGTGAGACTTCATTCCATTCTGAGTCTCTGGCATAAATTTTAAATTGAGTAATATAGGTTTCTACTTGATTCTTTTTTTGCTTGAGTGAGCGCAAGGCATTTTCTGCTGATATCTGCCTATAAGTATCATCGTATAGTGCAGACATTTGGGAAAAGAAGGCGGTAAGGGAACCCAAAACAGAATCCTGGGACTCATAAAAAGTATCAGCCCAAGCCCTTGGCTCTCCCCTGAGGTAAGAAATTACTGTAAGAACTCTAGATCTTTCAGATGGATAGGTTCTGGGCTTCATTTCAAACATTAACATACATGAATTTTTAAATTCCCTAAATTGGAAACGATCTCCAGAAAATTTTTCTGGGGGAGAGACTAAACGCTCAGGGTGAATTTCTGCAGTTGGGGGTTTAGGGGCGAGTACTTCCCTTAAGCAGGCTTTCAGAGCCTGATTTTCAACCTGCAGCTCATGGAAAGAATTAGATAGAGTGTCCATCCTATCAGTCAGTGCTTGTTTTCTATTGCACATTGTTTCCTGATCCATAATTGTAGTATTTGAGGAAAATCTAAAGGAACAAAATAAAGTTTAAACTCTAGTTCCTAAACTTCTCTTTTTGGCTGGTTAATTCTGTAAAGATCATATTTGTGTATAACCTTTTTCTATGTTATTTCCTCAATACAAAGTAATCATGTTATGGTATCTAAATGAATATAGAATTAAATAGGTTTTTGTATCACCAGGTAAACCAAACATAGTTTGAAGTTTCCCTTAGTGAAATTTAGTTTTAGCCACGGTTAGGGTTCAGGATATATTAACTGAGTAACATATCATAACCCCAAGAGGCTGGTAATGCAAAAAGGTAGACAGAAGATATGCCTAGTTTACAGATATGTGGTAATAAATGGCCTAACTAAATACTGACTGAGTGGAAATGTAATTTATGAGTTTAGCGTAACAATATATAGTGATATGTATCAGCGGAATAAGTATTGGTTCAATCTGACATGTTACCAGATGGAGTTTGGGAGAGGAGCCAGTGAGCTGCAGCGGCGAGAGTTCAGCGTGCACGCTGTGAGTCACTGAGGCAGAGAGAGGAGCTGCGGGCCGTAGCTGATGACGCGTCAGGTGACACGCCTGTGTAAGAGATGAGGCTGAGCTCGGAGCGCTCCGGCAGATGCTTTGCTTTCCACAGCGGTGGAACAAAGAAGTTTTCCAGTAGCAGGTATTTCCTTGAACGAAGGGTAGATAGGAAATCCAGTGGTTAGGTTAAGGCAGGAAGCTTGAGCACCTTGAAGAAAAGTGGAATACTCAATTAACCAGCAAAGGTAGCTGGTTAACAACATGTTTAAATAGGGCTAAACAGGAAGAGGGAGGATGCAATGACTGACACAGGGAGTTAACCCTTACAGGGTGCTCCGGAGTGGATCGATCTCATGATTCTGATGGTGTCCTCTGTGTTGAGAGGGCTCCGGATGGTCCCTGGGGGGAAGGCGGTGGTGTATTTGGGTGGGGTATCAGTGGGAGTTGGTGGGTAGGCGGTGGTGGGTAAGTTCTGGGGCACAAAGCTGTCATAGATGTAGATGATCTTGCAGTGGAAGTATGTTGTGAGGCTATTGCAGAGGTCCTGGGAGGGCGGGAAGTTGTTTGTGTCGCTGTTGGGATTGGAGAATTCCTTGATGACTGTGAATATCTCCTTGCTGTTGTGGACGTTGGCGTCCACAACAGGTGTGTGGCTAAAGTGGAGACCACCGTGCGTGAGAGCAGCAATGGAAGCAGTGTCAGAAGAAGATAACCAGGTTTGCTAGATTTAAAGTGTTAGAAACAAACAGGCCTTGAACAGTTGTAAGTTTGTTACAGACAGAGCGTGCATTCCAAAAAGCACAAGAAAAGAGAGGGGAGGTTAAGCGCTGTGGGTTAATAGAGATGAGATTGTTAGAATTGCATGGCCTGCAGTTTTGCAGTGGGGAATTGAGTGAAAGTGTAAAAGTGTGGTGATTGCTACAGGGCCAGGGTTAGGAGAGATGTCACCAGCAGCAAGCAGTAGTAGGAGTGTGAGTGACAGAAGGTGAGAGTGAGACTTGTAGGTATGATTAGACACAGGAGAGTTAGATGGGGAAGTATTTCTAAGGAGACAGAGTAGGTCATGAGAGGACAGCATAGCATAGGGGATGAGAGAAGGGAGGGTGAGATATGGATAGTGTGGGGGTTATTGTTGTTATAGGGAAGTGCAGTGAGTTTTAGGAAAAGGGCAGACGGAAATAGCAGAAAAGACATGGAGATCATTGTGAAGGTGCATAGTTAGTATGCAAATGTATTTATGTGTTTATATGTGTATAAATGTATTTATGTGTTTATATGTGTATAAATGTATTTATGTGTTTATATGTGTATAAATGTATTTATGTGTTTATATGTGTATAAATGTATTTATGTGTTTATATGTGTATAAATGTATTTATGTGTTTATATGTGTATAAATGTATTTATGTGTTTATATGTGTATAAATGTATTTATGTGTTTATATGTGTATAAATGTATTTATGTGTTTATATGTGTATAAATGTATTTATGTGTTTATATGTGTATAAATGTATTTATGTGTTTATATGTGTATAAATGTATTTATGTGTTTATATGTGTATAAATGTATTTATGTGTTTATATGTTTATATACAGTATGTCTGTAAATATATATAAATACATCTGTACACACATATAAATGTATATGTATGTATCTCACCTGAGACTTTATATCTTTAAACCCTTATAACTTTTTTTGTGCAATTTTTAAAAAAATAATATTTTATTAGATAGTGTTATTATAAGTGTAACTGTACGTTGTAAAGTATTTTTTGATGTATTTTGTGACACTTTTTTGTTTTGCTAAACAGTTAACCAGAGCTCTGAGGTTGCGATAACCATTCTAGCATAAATCGCGATTGTGCTCATGCATACGTTTTACGTTTGCCCACTAACATTGAAATGATATAATTTATACACACACACATATACAACATACTCATACATATTTACACACACATATTTGCACACACACACATTTATACATACACAAAGACATATTTACACTGATACACACATATTTACACACACATTTATACACACACACAACATACTATTACATATTTACACACACATATTTGCACACACACACATTTATACATACACAAACACACATTTACACTGATACACATACATATTCATACACACATATTTACACACACACATACATACTCATACACACATATCAACACACACATATTTCACATACATAACACACTCATACATATTTACACACACAAAACCACATGCACATTTATACATATAAAAAATAATATCTTAGCAGCATTTTCTTGCATCAGAGAAGTCAAGGAACATAACCTTTTAACCCGTTAGATTCTAGTGAATCATACTGAGCAGAAGCCTTTAAACTCCTTAGATACTAGGGGCAGGCATAGAGCAGTAATCGTTTAAGCCTTGAGAACCTAGAGATGTACAGAGAACAGCAACTATATAACTCATTAGATGCTAGTGGTTCAATGAGAGCACTAACTGTGTTAAACCCTTAAAACCTAGTGATACATAGAGAACAACCACTGTTTTATATTGATACTGATGTCTTTGTGTCACTAGCATCTAAGGGGTTAATGTGTATAGGGTCTAGGACTAGGTAAAATGTGTCCCGTGTTACACAAACTTCTTTAAGTAAACTGCATGAAACTAAACGTATACATTTACTAAAGAATGGTGACAACATATTGAGTACTGCAGTAAAAGGCTGCTGGAACTGATGGAAACAGAGTAGTGCAGGATCAGAATACTACTGAGGGGACTAAGTGTAAATAAAACAAGGGCAGGATGGCATCCTACAGTAGGGACTAAAGGTAAAACAAAAAACGTGCAGGATAAAAAAAAAACTACCTTCTGTTGCACTGATGATCCAATGCCCTCATAAAAGGCTGGGGTTTAACTTTTTTTTATGCATCTGCGCTATTCCAACTGCTACCTATACTGTTCCCACACTTTATCAATAGTGCAGCTAAAACTGTTACATTACAGCGCGCAGGAACTGTGTAATGGCTGACTATGCACACATTAAAAATGATTGTGTGTTAGCTGGAGAGAAAAAAAGGTGTACGCCTACCTGCCTCACGACGGACCATATTCCTGGGGACATTTCGAGGGACATCATTTGTCCAGGGACAGTCTCCTCAATCCGGGGACGTCTGGTCACCCTAGCATAACTGTTAGCACCCCACATGTATTCTGGCCCTTAATATTTTACTGTTAAAGTGAAGTTATAAGGTAAGATTTGTTTGCTGGAACCAACTCTGAAGGAGATGTGTTGCAAGCCCAGGTTTGAACAGATTGAATCAGCTTCCAGAGGATATCAGCGAACACCAGGGATCAGGAGATGAACAGAAAAGTAGTTAGGTCAGGCTTCAGGGATGGGTAAGCAGGTACCAGATGTCACAACAAAAGGGATATGCAGCCAGGAAATCAGTCCACAGTTCAAGCTGCAGGCAAAGATGAGCATAAACCAGGCAACACACCAGGGTCAGGATCAAAGTTCAAGTCCAGAAAAAAGAACACCAAGACTTCTAAAGAGAAAAAACAATCATAGACTGACAGCTGGTGCCAAAACACCAGCAGGGCCTGTTCAGACGTTCAGGTCCCTAGTAGCACTACCCTTACACATGAAAGAATGCCAATCGGAATTAAGGTAGGAAAAATCCTATTGGCTGATGCAATCAGCCAATAGGATTGAAGTTCAATCCTATTGGCTGATCCAATCAGCCAATAGGATTGAGCTTGCATTCTATTGGCTGATTGGAACAGCCAATAGAATGCAAGCTCAATCCTATTGGCTGATTGGATCAGTCAAATTAAAGGACCCGTCATTGTTGAAGAAGACTCCGGATGAAGAGGATGCTCCGCGTTGGATGTCTTGAAGATGGAGCCGCTCCGCGCTGGATGGATGAAGATAGAAGATGCCGTCTGGATGAAGACTTCTGCCCGTCTGGAGGACCACTTCTGCCCGACTGGAGGACCACTTCTGCCGGCTTCGTTGAGGACTTCGGCCTGGTTGGGTGAAGATTTCTCAAGGTAGGGTGATCAACGGCTTAGTGTTAGGTTTTTTTTAAGGGGGGATTGGGTGGGTTTTAGAGTAGGGTTGGTTGTGTGGGTAGTGGGTTTTAATGTTGGGGGGGGTTGTAATTTATTTTTACAGGTAAAAGAGCTGATTACTTTGGGGCAATGCCCCGCAAAAGGCCCTTTTAAGGGCTATTTGTAAGTTAGTGTAGGGTAGGGAATTTTATTATTTTGGGGGGCTTTTTATATTATTAGGGGGATTAGATTAGATGTAATTATTTTAAAATTCTTGTAATTCTTTTTTTTCTTTCTGTAATTTAGTGTGGGGGGGTTTCTGTAATTTAGTTTATTTAATTTAATTGTAATTAATTGTAGGTAGTTTAGGTAATTAGTTTAATTATAGTGTAGTGTTAGGTGTAATTGTAACTTAGGTAAGGATTTATTTTACAGGTACTTTTGTACTTATTTTAACTAGGAAGTTATTAAATAGTTAATAACTATTTAATAACTATTCTACCTAGTTAAAATAAATACAAACTTGCCTGTAAAATAAAAATAAACCCTAAGCTAGCTACAATGTAACTATTAGTTATATTGTAGCTAGCTTAGGGTTTATTTTATTGGTAAGTATTTAGTTTTAAATAGGAGTCATTTATTTAATTATGGTAAATTTATTTAGTTTAATTTAATTTAAATTATATTTAAGTTAGGGGGTGTTAGGGTTAGACTTAGGTTTAGGGGTTAATAAATCTATAATAGTGGCGGCAACATTGGGGGGCAGATTAGGGGTTAATAAGTGTAATATTAGGGGTGTTTAGACTCGGGGTTCATGTTAGGGTGTTAGTGGAGGACCACTTCTGCCGGCTTCGTTGAGGACTTCGGCCTGGTTGGGTGAAGACTTCTCAAGGTAGGGTGATCAACGGGTTAGTGTTAGGTTTTTTTAAGGGGGGATTGGGTGGGTTTTAGAGTAGGGTTGGTTGTGTGGGTAGTGGGTTTTAATGTTGGGGGAGTTGTAATTTATTTTTACAGGTAAAAGAGCTGATTACTTTGGGGCAATGCCCCGCAAAAGGCCCTTTTAAGGGCTATTTGTAATTTAGTGTAGGGTAGGGAATTTTATTATTTTGGGGGCTTTTTATATTATTAGGGGGATTAGATTAGATGTAATTATTTTAAAATTCTTGTAATTCTTTTTTTTCTTTCTGTAATTTAGTGGGGTTTTTTTTCTGTAATTTAGTTTATTTAATTTAATTGTAATTAATTGTAGGTAGTTTAGGTAATTAGTTTAATTATAGTGTAGTGTTAGGTGTAATTGTAACTTAGGTAAGGGTTTATTTTACAGGTACTTTTGTACTTATTTTAACTAGGAAGTTATTAAATAGTTAATAACTATTTAATAACTATTCTACCTAGTTAAAATATATACAAACTTGCCTGTAAAATAAAAATAAACCCTAAGCTAGCTACAATGTAACTATTAGTTATATTGTAGCTAGCTTAGGGTTTATTTTATTGGTAAGTATTTAGTTTTAAATAGGAGTAATTTATTTATTTATGGTAAATTTATTTAGTTTAATTTAATTTAAATTATATTTAAGTTAGGGGGTGTTAGGGTTAGACTTAGGTTTAGGGGTTAATACATCTATAATAGTGGTGGCAACATTGGGGGGGGCAGATTAGGGGTTAATAAGTGTAATATTAGGGGTGTTTAGACTCGGGGTTCATGTTAGGATGTTAGGTGCAGACATAAAATTAATTTCCGCATAGGAAACGATGGGGTTGCGTTAGGAGTTGAACGCTGCTTTTTTGCAGGTTTTTTTTTTCAGCCAGCTCAGCCCCATTGTTTCCTATGGAGAAATCGTGCACGAGCACGTTCAGCCAGCTCACCGCTGACTTAAGCAACGCTGGTATTGAGGTGAGATGTGGAGCTAAATTTTGCTCTACGCTCACCTTTTTGCGGCTAACGCCAGGTTTAAAAAAACCTGTAATACCAGCGTTGTCTTAAGGGAGCGGTGGGGGAAAAAAAGGCTCGTTAGCACTGCACCCCTGTTACCGCAAAACCCGTAATCTAGGTTTATTATTTTCTGTAATTTAGTGGGTTTTTTTTTTTTGTACTTTAGATAATTTTATTTAATTTTATTTAATTGTATTTAGTTTAGGGAATTTATTTAATTATAGTGTAGTGTTAGGTGTAATTGTAACTTAGGTTAGGTTCTATATTACAGGTATATTTGTATTTATTTTAACTAGGAAGTTATTAAATAGTTAATAACTATTTAATAACTACTGTACCTAATTAAAATAAATACAAAGTTGCCTGTAAAATAAAAATAAACCCTAAGCTATTAGTTATATTGTAGCTAGCTTAGGGTTTATTTTACAGGTAAGTATTTAGTTTTAAATAGGAATAATTTATTTAACGATAGTAATATTTATTTTGATTTATTTAAATTATATTTAAGTTAGGGGGTGTTAGGGTTAGGGTTAGACTTAGGTTTAAGGGTTAATAAATTTAATATAGTGGTGGCGACATTGGGGGCGGCAGATCAGGGGTTAATAAATGTAGATAGGGGGTGGCGGTGTAGGGGGGGCAGATTAGGGGTTAATAAATATAATGTAGGTGGCGGCGGTGTAGGGGGCGTTAGATTAGGGGTTAATAAATATAATGTAGGTGGCGGGAGTGTAGGGGGCTGCAGATTAGGGGTTAATATGTATAATGTAGGTGGCGGCGATGTAGGGGGACCAGATTAGGGGTGGTGGGCTCTAGGAGCAGCGGTTTAGGGCTTAAACACTTTATTTAGTTGCGGCGGGGTCCGTGAGCGGCGGTTTAGGGGGTAAAACAGTTTAGTATAGTGACAGTGTTTAGTGACAGGGTACCAAGAAAGCTGTAAAAAAGCCGAAGAGCAGCGAGATCTATGACTGTTAGCGGCTTTTTGACAGCTTTTTTGATAATTTTGGAGAGCGTATTCAGGTCCGCAGCAGCGATGTTAGGCGATCTTAGGCGAGCGTATTGGTGCCGCCGAATGCAAGTAAGTTTACAGCTTGATAAATAGAGGCCAAAAAGTGTAAATAAAAAAAGACTGTGCACATTTTGTTAATGGAAGTACATTGAAAAGTTGTTTAAAATGGCTGCTCTTTCTGAATCATAACAGTTTAATTTTGACTTGAGTGTCTCTTTAAGCATTTTCACAATAATAAGAACTTGTTCTAGTGGCAATGCATGGTACTAGTTATTTTGCTCATCTGTACTTTACTTCACAAATTGTATTGTGTTACTTAAAGTGAATGTATATTTTGATGCTAAAGTGCTCTGGTTTTTAAAAATTTGATTAAAACAGGGGCACTTTAATTCATCAAAATTTACAATTCACTCCGGTTGTGAAACTATACTTACCTTTTAATCTTCACAGCAGCTCCAGCTTCCTCTGGTTGTCGCAAGCCATTTCTCATCAGAAATGATGGATAGGTCATCCTCCAATCACGGCTCCCCCCCCCCCCCCGGGGGAATCAGTGTCTGATTCAATGCTGTAATTGGAGGAAGCCGGATTCCTCATTTTAGACCCAGGAAGAGGCTTTGCAACGGGTGGAGGAATCTGGAACTGCTGTCAAGAGTAAAAGGTAAGTTTTTTTTCACAACAGGAGTGAAATGTAAATTTTGATGAATTAAAGTGCCACTGTTTTAATCGAATTTTTAAAAACCGGGCACTTTAGCATCAAAATTTACATTCACTTTAAATGGACATGAAACCCAAAAATTTTCTTTCATGATTCAGATAGAGAATACAATTTTAAACAACTTTCTAATTTACTTCTATTATCTAATGTGTTTAATTCTCTTGGTATCATTTACTGAAGTAACAGCAATGCACTACTGGTTTCTAACTGAAGACATGGATGAGCTAATGACAATCTGTATATATATTCAGTCACCAATCAGCATCTAGAATCTAGGTTCTTTTCTGCTCCTGAGCTTGCCTAGAAAAACATTTCAGCAAAGGATAACAAGAGAAGGAAGCAAATTAAACAATAGAAGTAAATTGGAAAGTTGTTTAAAATTGTATTTTCTATCTGAATCATGAAAGAAAATTTTTGGGTTTCATGTCCCTGTAATGTATGTTTGGGTTTAATAAAACTTGTTGGAAAAAAAAGGCGTGAGGGATTCTTGTATTAAAAAGCTGTTGCGTGTTACTACAAAGTAGCATACAGTGAGTCTGAAGAACTAGTGACATAAATACTGACAATACAGAGACTGACAGAACACTATCACTTTCAATAGGGATGGGTGGGACAGATTAAAACAGAGCGAGGAAGACTAGAAGGTAAGTGGGGTAAATGGGGCTGATTTTTTTTAATGAAAAATACATTGGGGTAGATTTATCAATGTCTGTCCAACATAATACGCTGTAGTGTATCATGTCCGACAGACATTGCTGAATGCCGACAGGATACACTCTCGGCATTTAACATTGCACAAGCAGTTCACCAGAACTGCTTGTGCAATGCCGCCCCCTGCAGATTCGTGGCCAATCGGCCGCTAGCAGGGGGTGTCAATCAGCCCGATCGTAAAGGCTTGTGCCGGAAACAGGGGCATCAGGGGCCATTCGGCCCTTGATAAATCGGCCCCATAGTATCAAGCTCTAATACAATACAATAATTAAAAGTATCAGCTCAAATGTTTTCGTACCAATGGTTTTGTGTCCCTTTAAAATGATTTTATCAAACTTTATTGTACATTTTATTCATACAATAAAAAATATTGTCAAGGTTTTATTGCTGTGATGCTGTGTTCCACTCAAATTATCTTTTAAATAAAAAACCCAAGTCCCATGAATAGTACAAGAGATCAATAGGTTCAAAATATTCAGAAATGGCAGCCATAGCAACATGAGTTTATTGTCCCAGTGGAACAGCACTTTTTTATTTTGATAAATTCTCAGACTCTCTTGTATAACCCATAACTGTCAGAAACAAAGCTGTGTGATGATAGGTAGGGTTTATGTTTGTTGCAAAACATTTTATAAACAAAATTGCTTAAGAAATTAAGGGCAGCTTTTATTTGAATCTAGAAACTTGATTTGAGCAGTGTTATCTTTATTGTATTGAGTTTTTCTGTATTAAAGGTGCGTGCAATTAAAAAAAAAAAAAGTTTGTATTTGCTTTTATTGTCAAAATTACATTAGTTCTATGACAGAATACCTAGATAGACTCAGGAGTGTGCACATATATTTTGCATTATATGGCTGTAACAATGTAAACATTTTTTTCCATAATTATCACAAACACTGCTGCTATATATTACTCAAGACACGTGCACGCTCTTCAGCATATCTCAGTATGCTTTCATGACAATGAGTGAAGTTTCAACAAAGGATACCAAATGAAAGAGACAATTTTCATAATAAAAGTAAATTAAAACTTTTTTTTTAAATCATATGCTCTGTCTGACTCATGAAACTTTAATTGTTGACTTTCATGAACCATTAAAGTGCTCAGTGATAAAGGTCTAGATTACAAGTGGTTTTGAGTGCTAAAACCGATCAAGTTAAATCAATAGCGCTGCTATTCTTGTGCTCGTATTACAAGTTGAAAGTAAAAGGTTTGCACTCAAGCGAAAGTCTCAGGTGCAGAAACATCTGGAGATCGGACAGCCGCACTACATCCCTTTTCGTTAGACTTATATGGGGCACACTACAAAACCCTTTTCCGGCTTTTACTTGCGCCCTAACCAGAACGTGCTCTATACCAAGAGCTCTAAAGCCGAAGGTGCGTTAAGAAAAACTTGAATTAGCATTGTTCTTCACTTAGAATAAAATGTTATTTTAAATTTTTAAATATACTGTATATATCTATATATTGATACAGCATTTGCATAATGGTGATGTGAACAAGCCACACACACAAACTAAGATTGTCTTGAAAAAGGCTCAATTGTGGAGCCGAAACGTCTACCTGAAATATGTTATTTTTTACTGAATAAATAAAGAATCCACTATAAAAAGACCTGTAAGTGCACTCTATTTTTCATATGGATGTATATAAAGAGTGATTGAGGAGTCACCCAGGTATTACAGAATCTCTATCTCTGTATCTATATCTATATCTATCTATATATATATATATATATATATCCTATTATATAAAAGGCCAAGTGTGTTTGTCCGAAGCTTTCATGCGCAGTAGAGACAGCACGAGGACAAACACACCTGACCTTTGAGTCCTGCTCCAGTCGCTAGCTGATCTGCCGCCTGCGGCAGAAGTGGGCGTGGCCGGGCATGAGCGGGGTGTGACCGACGGGAAGGGGCATGGCCAGGAATAGCCGTGAAGGGGCGTGGCCAGGCACGGTTAGGAGATAGAGAGGAGAGAGAGGAGGGGAGAGAGAAGAGGGGGGGGGGAGAGAGGAGAGGGGGGGAGAGAGAGAGAAGAGAGGGGGGGAGAGAGAGAGGAGTGGGGGGAGAGAGAGGAGAGGGGGAGAGAGAGAGAGGAGAGGGGGGACAGAGAGAGAGGAGAGGGGGGAGAGAGAGAGAGAGAGAGAGAGGAGAGGGGGGAGAGAGGAGAGGGGGAAGAGGGAGAGGGGGAGAGGGGGAGAGAGAGGATAGGGGGAGAAAGAGAGGATAGGGGGAGAGAGAGAGAGAGGATAGGGGGAGAGAGAGAGGGGGGAGAGAGAGAACTCAAAAGAGATGGGGGAGAGAGAGCGCAAAAGAGATGGGGGAGAGAGAGAGAGCTCAAAAGAGAGGGGGATAAAGAGCGCAAAAGAGATGGGGGAGAGAGAGCAAAAGAGAGGGGGGGGAGCACGAAGAGAGGGGGGTGAGAGCGCAAAAGAGAAGGGGAGAGAGAGAGTGCAAAAGAGAGGGGGGAGAGAGAGAGAGAGAGAGAGAGAGAGAGCAAAAGAGGGGGGAGAGAGAGCACAAAAGAGAGGGGGGAGAGAGAGAGAGCAAAAGAGAAGGGGGATAGAACGCAAAAGGGAGGGGGGAGAGAGCGCAAAAGAGAGGGGAGAGAGAAAGCACAAAAGAGGGAGGAGAGGAAGAGAGAGAGCAAAATAGGGGGAGAGAGAGCGAGCACAAAAGAGAGGGGGGAGAGAGAGAGAGGGGAGAGAGACAGGGGTTGAGAGAGAGGAGGGGAGAGAGAGAGGAGAGGGTGGGAGAGATAGAAGAGAATGGTGAGAGAGAGGAAGGGGAGAGAGAGGAGGGGGAGAGAAAGAGAGGAGAGGGGAGAGAGAGGAGGGGGGAGAGAGAGAGAGAGAAGAGGGGGGAGAGAGAGAGGGGGGGGGGAGAGATAGAGGAGGGGGGGAGAGAGAGAGGAGGGGGGAGAGAGAGAGGAGGGGAGAGAGAGAGCTCAAAAGAGAGGGGGAGAGAGAAGGCAAAAGATATGGGGAGAGAGCTCAAAAGAGAGGGGGAGAGAGAGCGCAAAAGAGATGGGGAGAGAGAGAGTAAAAGAGAGGGGGGGAGAGAGCACGAAGAGAGGGGGGAGAGAGCGCAAAAGAGAGGGGGAGAGAGCGCAAAAGAGAGGGGGAGAGAGCGCTAAATAGAGGGGGGAGAGAGAGAGTGCAAAAGAGAGGGGGAGAGAGAGAGAGAGCAAAAGAGAGGGGAGGAGAGAGCGCAAAAGAGAGGGGGGAGAGAGTGCAAAACAGAGGGGGAGAGAGAGAGCACAAAAGAGAGGGGGAGAGAGTGCAAAAGAGAGGGGGAGAGAGAGAGAAAGCAAAAGAGGTGGAGAGAGAGCACAAAAGAGAGGGGGGAGAGAGAGAGAGAGAGAGAGAGAGAGAGAGAGAGAGAGGGGAGAGAAAGGGGGGGGAGAGAGAGGAGGAGAGAGAGAGAGAGAGAGAGAGAGAGAGAGAGAGAGAGAGAGAGAGGAGGGAAGAGAGAGAGGAGAGGGGTGAGAGAGAGAGGAGGGAGAGAGAGAGCTCAAAAGAGAGGGGGAGAAAGAGCGCAAAAGAGATGGGGGAGAGAGAGAGCTCAAAAGAGAGGGGGGAGAGAGCGCAAAAGAGATGGGGGAGAGAGAGAGCTCAAAAGAGAGGGGGAGAGAGAGCGCAAAAGAGATGGGGGAGAGAGAGAGCAAGGGGTGGAACCGCTGTACTGCAATAAAATGGCCTGTGTTTTGTATATACAGGTAGTCGTCGACTTACGACCGCATTACGTTCTGACCGTCCGGTCGTAAGACGATTTGGACGTAAGTCGGACGATATATCTACGGCATGTAAATAAAATGGTCTAATGTAGGGTTTAGGCAGATAGGTCTGCTGCTACACATCACAGGTATTTTGGACTGCAACATGGTGAGAGGCTGCGACACATGCGAAGGCTGCTGCTGCTGCTTACGACAGTCACTCTCGTATGGCCTGCACACAAGCACTGCTGTCTGCAGTACGACACATGGTCGTAAGTATGGATGGTCATAAGTCGCATAGGTTGTAAGTCGACGAGTATCTGTATATATATATATATATAACCAAATAAAGGATTGCACTCACAGGACTTTTCAAAGAATCAAATTACTTTATTGGAACGTTTTCGGGGACAATATCCCCTTCATCAGCATGACATGTGAACACAACACTCAATATATATAGTGCAAATACCACATCAAATCTCATACCTGCCTCTCGTGTCTGTGGCGCCAAACAATTGTGTTGGAACGCATACTTGTGTTCCACTGTCCTGTGTAACCGGAAGTGTGATTACATCACTTCCTGGAATGTGTCACTCGTGATATATAACATTTACTATCTCATCATAAACAAAAAATTGCCTATAGGATAACAGCTGTATCTCCTATTGGATCCTGATCACTATAAAGTGCGATTTCAATCATACACTACCAATTTGTTTATGTTTGTGACCATGGTTACCAACTGGTATACAATGTAAAAGGCCCAGTACTAGTACCCAAGCAAATAGGTGCACGCTGTAGGGACCCTGCACTAGTCCCTTGTAGAATCCAAAAGAAGCAGAAAAACAGCAGCACCTTGTAAATGCAAAAAATTCTTCCTTTATTGGTTTAACATCATGGCAGACAAGAGATACAACGTTTCGGTCATACACTGACCTTAATCATGTTCATGAGTGTATGACCGAAACGTTGTATCTCTTGTCTGCCATGATGTTAAACCAATAAAGGAAGAATTTTTTGCATTTACAAGGTGCTACTGTTTTTCTGCTTCTCATGGTTACCAACTGCCCATGTGTTATTACAATGTGTTGTGAGCTTATACTTATTTTGGAATTCCTGTCATGTACTAGTGTGAATAAGTGATACGTGTCAAAACCGTCTGTACCTGCAGACATGTGAACTTAATATTATGAAAAAGACAATGATTAAAGTGAAACACTACCACGTCATGTCTTGCTTATTATTATATTATACACAACTTCTCATATTATTCCTACTAAGTGAATTTTCAAATCACCCTTTTATTCTGGTGTGATCGATCAATCGTGAACACTCTTCATTGTCCACTGATCTTGCTAGTACACATAAAGAATATATATAAAAAAATTGCTATTCACAATAAAAGACAAAAACCACATAAAGACTATGCTGTCCCAGATGGAATATCACAGTTATATGCATGGAAATATTTCATTATATATAGAGACATTCAGAATGAAGATGGTGTTTCTCATCACCATATATGCCTCAAGTTACATTGATGCTGATATTTTCATTCATCCATACCATATATCCTCCCCTAAACCATATAAAGAACTTTATAGATGTACCCCTATATACACAGGAGCATGTCGATGTATATACAGAGGGGTATATATACCCAGAGCTATACTCTAGAATTATATGTGACTATAGACAAAAACATACGACCAGCCTTCTTACAGTCATACATAGGTACAATCGTTGAGTGACCTTTTTCACGGGACATATCATGGTAGCAGGGGTGACCAACTTCCCTGTTAGTGGCATTATGGGTAGTTCTACCCTCCCCCTGTACCGATATATTCCCAGAAATATGCACTTCTGGTATGTAGTACCCTGACTTAATCTCCAACAGACATTATAAGGCCAGTACACAGCTACCCTGTCCTACAACCTTACTGAATAGGAGTGTGAATAGTTGAGTGACCCCCCATTGTCGGGTGAACATCCACACACTACCTGGGGCACTGACTGTTCACATGTCATGCTGGTGAAGGGGATATTGTCCCCGAAAACGTTCCAATAAAGTAATTTGATTCTTTGAAGAAGTCCTGTGAGTGCAATCCTTTATTTGGTTATAGCTCTGTATCATTGCACCCAGGCAGGTGGCAACAGGTGGGTCGGTTTGAAGATTGGTACAGTATATATATATATATATATATATATATATATATATAGTAAAGTACAATACCATTTGGAGTATTTCAATAAAAAAAAAGAAAAGTTGTTTGACAGAGAAGGGCTCAAATATGTGTGTGTGTATATATATATATATATATATATATATACTATATATATACTGTATATATATATATATATATATATACTGTATATATATATATATATATATATATATATATATACACCTTACTCACATTCCTCTTGCATCTAAAGCCACTACCCCTTTCATTTGTGCACTCTGGAACTCTCGCTCTGTTTGCAACAAACTCACTTCTATACATGACCTCTTCATCTCCCGCTCCCTCAACCTTCTGGCCCTAACAGAAACCTGGCTCTCTCCCCTAGACTCAGCATCCACTGCTGCTCTGCCACATGGGGGTCTCCACTTCAGCCACACTCCTAGGTCTGGTAACAGACAAGGAGGTGGTGTAGGTATTTTACTTTCCTCTCGTTGCACCTTTCAACAAATACATCCTATCTCTTTCTTCACTTTTCCCTCATTCGAAACCCATGTGATTCGCTTATTCTCCCCTCTCTCTGTATGTGTTGCAGTCATATACCGACCCCGTGGCTCCTCAACTCAATTTCTAGATCACTTGGCTGCCTGGCTACCCTATTTCCTTTCCTCAGACACCCCTGCCCTCATTCTTGGCGACTTCAACATCCCCCTTAACAATCCCACTGCCTCATCTGCTAAACAACTTCTGCAACTCACTTCCTCTTTCGGTCTGTCACAATAGACTGATTCTCCCACTCACAAAGACGGTCACTCTCTTGACCTGATCTTTAGCTATGCACTCTCTCAAACTTCTCCAACTCCCCTTTTCCTCTTTCTGACCACCATCTCCTTACTTGCAACATATCATCCCTTCCTACAATTCTCCCTCCTTCTACTCCTCACACCAAACTTCACAGAAGCATTATGTCTTTAGATCAGCAACAACTTGCTAATTCCCTTAAACCGCTCCTCTCATCCTTCTCCTCCTTTTCCTACCCTGAACAATCTATCTGCCACTATAATTCCACCCTTATATCCGTCCTTGACAATCTCGCCCCTCTTACCATTGCTCGGAAATCACACACTCATCCCCAGCCATGGCTTACTCCTCTGACACAGTACCTACGCAGATGTTCCCGTACTGCTGAACGCCATTGGAGAAAATCACGGAGTTCAGCTGATTTTCTTCATTACAAATTCATCTTGAACTCCTACTATTCTGCCCTTAATCTCCACAAGCAACACTACTTCTCTACTCTTAACTCTAATCTTTCTTCTAACCCAAAACGTCTATTCTTCACTTTCAATAGTCTCCTCCGCCCTCCCCCACTTCCTAATACCACTTCTCTGTCAGCTCAAGACTTTGCCAGTCACTTCATTAACAAAATTGACTCCATCAGACATGAAATCAGCTCTCAACATAATTCCTTTCTCTCCCCCCCTCAAACACTCTCACTCAACCACAACCCTCATAACCTGAAACTTAGTTCATTCTCCCCTGTTACTGAGGAAGAAGTTTTGGCACTTATACTGAGCTCTCACCTCACTACCTGTCCCCTTGACCCTATCCCCTCACAGCTACTCCCTTCCCTCTCTGCTACCCTTAGCCCTATACTAACACACATTTTCAACCTCTCCCTCAGCACTGGTACATTTCCCTCATCGATGAAACATGCACTGGTCACAACTATCCTCAAAAAACCTTCCCTTGATCCTACCTCCCCATCCAACTACCGCCCTATTTCCCTCCTCCCTCTTGCTTCAAAGCTGCTCGAAAAACTAGTATATGCACGCCTATCCCATTTCCTTACATTAAACTCCCTTCTTGACCCGCTGCAATCTGGATTTCGTCCCTATCACTCCACAGAGACAGCTATTGCTAAGGTCACCAACGACCTACTTACAGCAAAATCAAAAGGCCACTTCTCTCAGCTTATCCTTCTTGATCTGTCCGCAGCCTTTGACACTGTCGACCACCCTCTTTTGCTCCAAACCCTCCAATCCTTCGGCATCTGTAACACAGCCCTTTCGTGGCTCTCTTCCTACCTATCAAACCGTACATTCAGTGTAGCATTCTCTGGGGCCTCCTCTGCCCCGTCACCCCTTTCTGTCGGAGTACCGCAAGGCTCTGTCCTCGGTCCCCTTCTCTTCTCAATCTATACGTTAGCACTAGGCTCCCTAATTAAGTTCCACGGTTTCCAATATCATTTGTATGCCGAGGACACCCAAATCTACTTCTCCGCACCAGACCTATTTCCTTCCCTGCTAACCCGTGTCATTAACTGTCTTTCTCACATCTCTTCCTGGATGTCCTCCCACTACCTCAAGCTAAATCTCTCCAAAACCGAGCTCCTCATTTTCCCCCCTTCTTCCAAAATCTCCACCCCCAATATCTCTATAACTGTCAACAACTCCATCATTACCCCTACCCAGCATGCCCGATGTCTCGGGGTCACATTTGACTCAGATCTTTCCTTCACTCCTCACATTCAGTCCTTGGCTAAAGCCTGCCGCTTCCACCTTAAAAACATCTCCAAAATTAGACACTTCCTTACACAAGATACAACTAAGATTTTAATACACTCTCTCATTCTTTCCTGCCTTGATTACTGCAACTCTGCCCTTTCTGGTCTCCCCACCTGCCGCCTCGATCCCTTACAATCCATAATGAATGCCTCTGCCATACTCATCTTCCTTACACGTCACTGTTCATCTGCTGCTCCTCTCTGCCAATTCCTTCACTGGCTTCCTCTTGCCTCTAGGATCAAACACAAAATTCTCACTCTGACATACAAAGCCCTCAACTGCACTGCTCCCCCCTATATCTCAGACCTTGTCTCCAGATACTCTCCCTCCCGTCCCCTTCGCTCTGCTCATGACCTCCTCCTCTCCTCCTCTCTGGTTACCTCATCGCACTCCCGTTTACAGGACTTCTCCAGACTGGCTCCCATCTTGTGGAACTCTCTGCCTCGCCCCACAAGATTCTCCCCTAGTTTTGAAAGCTTCAAGCGCTCCCTAAAGACTCTACTGTTCAAGGATGCATACAACCTATGCTAACCTTACTTTATACCAGTTCAACTCCTCCATTGCTATCCCCTGAACCCCCTTAGCATATAAGCCAAAGAGTCCAGCTGTTTGTAGATCACCTTCTTAAGAGTGGATTACAACAGTGCAACTCTTGGCAGGGCCCTCTACACATCTGATCCCTTTAATTGTTTTGTTGTACTCCCCTTTGTTTATAGCGCTGCGGAATCTGTTGGCGCTCTACAAATAACCGATAATAATATATATGTGTGTGTATATTTGTATGTGTATGTTTATATGTGTATATGTGTATTTATGTGTACAAATATACAAAATATATGTAGGTACACCTGTGAACCCTTCCCTGTCAAACACCTTGACATATAAACCATATCACTTTAAAACCCTTTTTATACATTTATTTAAATGATAAACAAATATTTTATATTTAATATGTATAAATATGAATGTCATATTTTATTTTAATATGTTTTATATGTCTTTTATTATAATTTTAATCTAGCCCTAACACTTTACTTAGGTCTCAAGTTGAGCTAACTTATTTAGCGATGTTATAACTTGTAAAAACTTACAGCTTGCAATATGAGCAATGTTTAGCAAAGCCACACTATCCTTTGAGAGTGTAGAGATGTCGGCCGCACTAAACATTCTCTGGTTATTTTGTTTTACCATGGACTTGTAATACCAGATTAAGAGCTAATCTTAGCACAGCCCTGTGATATTGATAGCGCACCCTGCGCTATAGTAACATACTTTGAAAGTTGCTATGGGGAAACCACTCATTTTTTAGTAACAATCTCTATGATTCAGTGACACCTCTCTGGTGTGTCATCAAATAATGCCTGATGACTTGTGGATGTTGTTATGAGCAGATGTTGAAGAACGTTCAGTCTCAGGCACTTTAACACTGGTTAACATCTATATTATATTAGGTATCAGTGTTCTTGCCTGTTAACCTTGAGTTGAGGAAACCACTGAGTACAGGGAGTTCAGGTCAATCACCAAAGTCATGTTTAAATGTATGCATCCATTTATAGATCTTGTGACCATGTCAATCAGATTAAGGGTTTTGTTTCTATTGTGAGAGGCACCTGTCATGCCATTGAGGCATGTGCAAATTGTAGATCTACATATGTTATATACTTGATAATTTGATCTAGATTCAACAAAAGTCAGGAGGCTAGGAGTACGACACAAGCCGAAACGCCTCATCCTGTATTTTTATTTGCCATGTAATCCACAGTTTTACCCCGGGGGTTTATGTGCTACCCCATATTTTTAAAGCATTATTAATAAAAGTTGTTGTTTACTCCCACAACTGTGCTCCTTGGACTTTTGCATATTTTTATCCACTGATTAGCCACAAGTGAGCACCTTCAGAGTGAGTAACCTGCAGGGGATTGGTCAGCAATGGCTTTCTGACAAATGAGAGGGCTCCTTTATAGCAGAGGAAAGTGTCCAGTAAGCCTCCCCTTAGGAGAAAAGTGAACGGAGCATATTACTCTGTGGGTTTGGCATTTTAAGGACTACTCAGGCAGTCAGGACAGAAGAACATGGATCCGGATCGCCAACAGTAAGTCATTACGTTTTTCAAAACCTGTGACTTTATTTACCTTTGTTGCAATGTATACACTGGGAAGGTGCTTTCAGTGCAAACTGAAGTGTCAGACTGTGTGCCCATTGATAACTGCTCTGGCTAGAGCTACATGTTGATTGCAGACAATGCCCTGTGTATGTTTATAGCATAGGGGTGTAACAGACCTATAATGATCCTACCTTATCATATTGTTGTGGCTGTAATATTTTTTTTCCAACATTGCTAACAGTTGATATTTGCTGTGTGAGATATCATGTATTAGCGCACTTAACACAACCATATACACTATATGACCAAAATTATGTCAACACCTGATTATCACACCTTTATGAGTTTGTGGGCCATTCCGTTCCAAAACTATAGGAATTAATATGCAGTTGTTGTCCCCTTGTTCATGTCTGTGAGATTCTAACAGGTTTCTAATAAAACCTGTAGTGTTCTTCTTGGTTTAAGATGCACATCTTGACAACCAGAAAACTGTAGTTTTAAAAACCAATAATTGGAAATATTGAAAAAAACAATGCTTTAAAATGTTTTAATAGTGTCAATTTAATCACTGAGCAAACATTCCAAGTATATCAATAATGCCTACAAACAAAAAGCATTTATATTATTAAGCAGTGATCAAGATGGATTGCAATTACAACATCTACAGTAAATTAGTATTTCCCTTACACACTAAACAAACAGGGTAATTCCAAAGAACCTTGGTGCCATAAAAAATAGTGAGTTCTATGCATATTCTTAAAGGGAAAATAAGGTAAAAAAAAAGTTTCTGAAGGTAAAGGGGCCTATTTAAGAACGTGCGAACGGACATGATCCGATATTGCGGATCATGCCTGCTGCACATCGATAAATACAGACAGCATATGCTGTTATCATGTATCATTGCACCAGCAGTTCTTGTGAACTGCTGGTGCAATGCCGCCCCCAGCAAATTTGTGGCCAATCAGCCGCAAGCAGGGGGTGTCAATTAACCTGATCGTATTCGATCGGGTTGATTTCTGGTGATGTCTGTCCGCCACCTCAGAGCAGGCAGACAGGTTATGGAGCTTGATAAATAGGCCCCAAAGTGTTTAAAATTGCTTTATTTTAATATCATTTAAAAAAATAAGCAACATTTCTCACATTGTTATGCTAGCCAGAACATCCTGATCCTCCCCCCCCCCCCCCTTAACACGCACATCAGAATCCTGCTTCAGTTATATGTGCATCATATTTCAAAGGTGTTTATGAACATTTTAGTAGACAGCGCATGTGTCCATGGCAGCACGCGCATTCCTGTGATGGTTGCGCTCATGCAATTAACAGTTTCTGCACAGTAGGCTCCTAGTCCTGAATTCTCCCCTGGACCAACAAGCATAATGGTTGAGAAGGAACAGCCACTAACTTTAGAAGTATCAGTTATACATTTAATTAGGAAGGTGTTACTAAACAACAACCTCACTTATAATATAATGCCTGATATATATATATATATATATATATATATATATACAGGGAGTGCAGAATTATTAGGCAAATGAGTATTTTGACCACATCATCCTCTTTATGCATGTTGTCTTACTCCAAGCTGTTTAGGCTCGAAAGCCTACTACCAATTAAGCATATTAGGTGATGTGCATCTCTGTAATGAGAAGGGGTGTGGTCTAATGACATCAACACCCTATATCAGGTGTGCATAATTATTAGGCAACTTCCTTTCCTTTGGCAAAATGGGTCAAAAGAAGGACTTGACAGGCTTAGAAAAGGCAAAAATAGTGAGATATCTTGCAGAGGGATGCAGCACTCTTAAAATTGCAAAGCTTCTGAAGCGTGATCATCGAACAATCAAGCGTTTCATTCAAAATAGTCAACAGGGTCGCAAGAAGCGTGTGGAAAAACCAAGGCGCAAAATGAACTGAGAAAAGTCACGCGTGCAGCTGCCAAGATGCCACTTGCCACCAGTTTGGCCATATTTCAGAGCTGCAACATCACTGGAGTGCCCAAAAGCACAAGGTGTGCAATACTCAGAGACATGGCCAAGGTAAGAAAGGCTGAAAAACGACCACCACTGAACAAGACACACAAGCTAAAACGTCAAGACTGGGCCAAGAAATATCTCAAGACTGATTTTTCTAAGGTTTTATGGACTGATGAAATGAGAGTGAGTCTTGATGGGCCAGATGGATGGGCCCGTGGCTGGATTGGTAAAGGGCAGAGAGCTCCAGTCCGACTCAGACGCCAGCAAGGTGGAGGTGGAGTACTGGTTTGGGCTGGTATCATCAAAGATGAGCTTGTGGGGCCTTTTCGGGTTGAGGATGGAGTCAAGCTCAACTCCCAGTCCTACTGCCAGTTTCTGGAAGACACCTTCTTCAAGCAGTGGTACAGGAAGAAGTCTGCATCCTTCAAGAAAAACATGATTTTCATGCAGGACAATGCTCCATCACACGCGTCCAAGTACTCCACAGTGTGGCTGGCAAGAAAGGGTATAAAAGAAGAAAATCTAATTACATGGCCTCCTTGTTCACCTGATCTGAACCCCATTGAGAACCTGTGGTCCATCATCAAATGTGATATTTACAAGGAGGGAAAACAGTACACCTCTCTAAACAGTGTCTGGGAGGCTGTGGTTGCTGCTGCACGCAATGTTGATGGTGAACAGATCAAAACACTGACAGAATCCATGGATGGCAGGCTTTTGAGTGTCCTTGCAAAGAAAGGTGGCTATATTGGTCACTGATTTGTTTTTGTTTTGCTTTTGAATGTCAGAAATGTATATTTGTGAATGTTGAGATGTTATATTGGTTTCACTGGTAAAAATAAATAATTGAAATGGGTATATATTTGTTTTTTGTTAAGTTGCCTAATAATTATGCACAGTAATAGTCACCTGCACACACCGCAAATACGCTGGAATTCCGCAGCGTATTTGTGGCGAGCCTGATTCGCCTTAGTTATCAAAGGCTAGAGACCGGCAAAAGTAGAATTTAGTGACGTAACATACGATCCGCCAGTCTCAGTCCGACACAGATCGATGGTTACGTCACTCCAGATGTTCCGAACGCAAGTTCGGCACAATCTGACTACTTTTGGAAGTTATCAAGATCCTACCAGGTACGCTCACCACTATTCCGGCCCAGCGTACCTGGTTTTCAATCCGCCGCCCTGGAGGCGGCAGATGCCATAGGAATCTATGGGAGTCTGACAGCAGCGAAAGCTCATGTTCGCTGCTGCCCGATATCCCATTGATTCCTATGGAAAAAGTCTACACCTAACACCCTAACATGTACCCCGAGTCTAAACACCCCGAATCTGCCCCCCCTACACCGCCGCCACCTACATTATACTTATTGACCCCTAAACCGCCGCTCCCGGACCCCGTCGCCACCTACATTATACCTATTAACCCCTAATCTGCCGCCCCCTATACCGCCGCCACCTACATAAAGTTATTGACCCCTATCCTGCCGATCCCGGACCCCGCCGCAAATACATAAATTGTTTAACCCCTAAACCGCCGCTCCCGGAGCCCACCGCCACCTACATTATATTTATTAACCCCTATCTTGCCCCCCCTACACCGCCGCCACTATAATAAAGTTATTAACCCCTAAACCTAAGTCTAACCCTAACCCTAACACCCCTAACTTAAATATAATTTAAATAAATCTAAATAAATATTACTATTATTAACTAAATTATTCCTATTTAAAACTAAATACTTACCTATAAAATAAACCCTAAACTAGCTACAATATGACTAATAGTTACATTGTAGCTAGCTTAAAGGATTACTTTCTGTTATAATTTTTAAGCTAAACAACTAACATATTAAAGTTAATAAACATTAATTAAAACCTACTGACCTATATTTTCTCCAAAACGAAGTTTCATAACGTTCTAAAAGTTATATCTTTTATTCGCCGATGATGTCACGTTATCCTGCCCACTATTTTCAGCACTGCATGTTCAAAATACTTAAACCAATAACTTTGTGTTTAAAGCGCCATTTTGAAACCTAGGTATTGTAAACGGATTGGTACAGAGCAAAGGATACCCACAGAGTGGGTTTGGAAAACAATTACATTTGCAGACAAGATTTCTGATATACGGTAGAGATATGTTAATGAAATGCTATTGATAAAAAGCGTATTTGGGGTAGTTAGTTAGTAACAGGCATAGAAAATATTTACTTACAGTATCCCTTTAAGGTTTATTTTTATTTTACAGGCAAGTTGGTATTTATTTTAACTAGGTACAATAGTTATTAAATAGTTGTTAACTATTTAATAACTACCTAGCTAAAATAAATACAAAATTACCTGTAAAATAAATCCTAACCTAAGTTACAATTACACCTAACACGACACTATCATTAAAATAATTACATAAATTAACTACAATTAATTAAAACTAATTACAATTAAATAAAATTAACTAAAGTACAAAAAACCCCCACTAAATTACAGAAAAAATTACAAGAATTTTAAACTAATTACACCTAATCTAAGCCCCCTAATAAAATAAAAAAGCCCCCAAAATAATAAAATTCCGTACCCTATACTAAATTTCAAATAGCCCTTAAAATGGCCTTTTGCGGGGCATTGCCCCAAAGTAATCAGCTCTTTTACCTGTAAAAAAAGAAATACAACCCCCCCAACATTAAAACCCACCACCCACACACATAACCCTACTCTAAAACCCACCCAAACCCCCCTTAAAAAAAAATAACACTACCCTCTGAAGATCACCCTACCTTGAGACGTCTTCACCCAGCCGGGCACAAGTGGACATCCAGACCGGCAGAAGTCTTCATCCTATCCGGGCAGAAGAGGACATCCAGACCGGCAGAAGTCCTCATCCAGGCGGCATCTTCTATCTTCTTCCCTCCGGAGCAGAGCGGTCCATCTTCAATCCAGCCAACGCGAAGCCATCCTCTTCCATCGACGTCCTAACACTGAATGAAGGTTCCTTTAAATGATGCCATCCAAGATGGCGTCCTTTGAATTCCGATTGGCTGATAGGATTCTATCAGCCAATCGGACTTAAGGTAGGAAAAATCCTATTGGCTGATGCAATCAGCCAATAGGATTAAGCTTGCATTCTATTGGCTGATTGGAACAGCCAATAGAATGCGAGCTCAATCCTATTGGCTGATTGGACTTCAATCCTATTGGCTGATTGCATTGGATGACGTCAATTAAAGGAACCTTCATTCAGTGTTAGGACGTCGATGGATGTCCTCTTCTGCCCGGATAGGATGAAGACTTCTGCCGGTCTGGTGGTCCACTTGTGCCCGGCCTGGTGAAGACTTCTCAAGTGAGCGGCGGTATAGGGGGTAAAACAGTATAGTATAGTGTGGGTGCTTAGTGACAGGCTAGCAAAAAAGCTGCGAATAAGCCGATGAGCAGCGAGATCGATGACAGTCAGTTAACAACAGTCCGCTGCTTGGTGCACGGCTTTTTGACAGCTTTCTTGATAAATTTGGCAAACGTATGCAGGTCCAAGGTGGCGATGTTAGGCGAGCTTAGGCGAGCGTATTGGTGCCAGCGAATGCTAGAAAGTAGACAGCTTGATAAATAGATGCCATAGTCTTGTTGCCTTGTGATTTCTCTAATAGCCTCTCCCTAGGAATGGAATATACCTTGCTTTTATGTTTGAATAAAAGATCTGAGGGATAGCCCGTATGTATTCATCATATTGTCTAATTGGAATTGAAGCTTAGATTTGTTATTAACAATACGTTTTGTCCTAATGAGTTGACTATAAGAAAAACCCCTAATGTTTGTGGGGGATGAAAGCTGGAGTAATTAAGGCCTACCTTATGAGTGGAGCGCAAAATATCACTTTTGCGAGCACGATATTTGCACTCCACTCAGTAATACCAGCGCATGCAAATGTGCGCTTGTATTACAAATTATGCACAATGCAAATGAGACCTCACTTTCGCATTGCCTGGAAGCCTTGCGCTCACGAGAGCACGCTTCCATAGGCTTCCATGGGAGCCTCGTTCTGATTCTGAGAGACACAGCAAAGAACCTAGCGCAAGGGGTAAGTCGCGCAGCATTGGGCAGCAAATTAAAAATATATATGTATATGAATATATATATATATATATATATAAATATATAAATATATAAATAAGAAAAGAGAGAGATGCACTCAGCTGAGACAAAACAAAAGCTAGAATAACTGTTCATTTTCAGTGCCACTCAGGGTGCATACTCTTTTAGCACACTATGCTTTTTTACAGAGAAAAAATATCCTATAGCATATCAGTCTGACCCTGCCCATTGACAGTCCTGCGCTGAAATACCAGGCAATTCTTCTCTGTACAAGAAAAACAACAAACACCAGATGTACGTTCTGGCCTTCTGTGGGCCTTGTCAGTGAGGTGCATTTGCATCTCTCTAGGGACATGTGTGAAAGGAGTCTCCCCTTTTACTCTTAGGGTCTCTCTCTTCTTTCTCATATATTTCTCATATTTCTGATCTGATGAAAGGAACTTGAGTTCCCTGAAACGTCATCTAATAAAGTTGACCTTTTTTCACAAAATCCTGAGAGTGCATTATTATTGGAAATATATATATAGTATCTCACAAAAGTGAGTACACCCCTCACATTTTTGTAAATATTTTATTATATCGTTTCATGTGACAACACTGAAGAAATGACACTTTGCTACAATGTAAAGTAGTGAGTGTACAGTCTGTATAACAGTGTAAATGTGCTGTTCACTCAAAATAACTCAACACACAGCCATTAATGTCTAAACCATTGGCAACAAAAGTGAGTACACCCCTAAGTGGAAATGTCCAAATTGGACCCGATTAGTTACAAGGTCTCAGGTGTGAATGGGGAGCAGGAGTGTTAAATTTGGTGTTATCGCTCTCACACTCTCATACTGGTCACTGGAATTTCAACATGGCACCTCATGGCAAATATCTCTCTGAGGATCTGAAAAAAAGAATTGTTGCGCTACATAAAGATGGCCTAGGCTATGAGACGACTGCCAAGACCCTAAAATGAGCTGCAGCACAGTGGGCAAGACCATACAGTGGTTTCACAGGACAGGTTCCACTCAGAACAGGCCTCGCCATGGTCGACCAAAGAAGTTGAGTGCACGTGCTCAGCGTCATATGCAGAGGTTGTCTTTGGGAAATAGACGTATGAGTGCTGCCAGCATTGCTGCAGAGGTTGAAGGGGTGGGGAGTCAGCCTGTCAGTGCTCAGACCAGCACTGGGGAGCTACATTTAATTGAGGGAACCATGAATGCCAACATGTACTGTGACATACTGAAGCAGAGCATTATCCCCTCCCTTTCGGAGACTGGGCCGTAGGGCAGTATTCCAACATGATAATGACCCCAAACACACCTCCAAGATGATAACTACCTTGCTAAAGAAGCTGAGGGTAAAGGTGATGGACTGGCCAAGCATGTCTCCAGACCTAAACCCTATTGAGCATCTGTGGGGCATTCTCAAACGGAAGGTGGGGGAGCGCAAGGTCACTTACATCCACCAGCTCTGTGATGTCATCATGGAGGAATGGAAGAGGACTCCAGTGGCAACCTGTGAAGCTCTAGTGAACTCCTTGCCCAAGAGGGTTAAGGCAGTGCTGGAAAATAATGGTGGCCACACAAAATATTGACTCTTTGGACCCAATTCTGACATTTCCACCTAGGGGTGTACTCACTTTTTTTGCCAACAGTTTAGACATGACATTGGCTGTGTGTTGAGTTATTTTGAGTGGACAGCAAATTTACACTGTTATACAGGCTGTACACACACTACATTGCAGCAAAGTGTAATTTCTTCAGTGTTGTCACATGAAAAGGTATAATAAAATATTTACAAAAATGTGAGGGATGTACTCACATTTGTGAGATACTATAAATATATATATATATATATATATATATATATATATATATATATATGAAAAATAAAGGAAAAATGCACCAGCGCTAAATCTAAAAAGATGGAATTTGTATGTACTTATCAAAAAGCTATATCTGGGTACAATATAGTTCAGTATTTATGTGAAAAGGGTATATAGGTGTATGTTCAGACCTAAGATGGAATTGTGAGTATATCGGTATATTAACCCCCAATACCAAAAATGAAACAGATCTGACCAAAAATAGTAATAAGATAGAAAGCGTGCTGTCCAAATGTTGACAAAGACACCTGGGATATATCGGTATGTTATACACCCTATAACACAAATATAACAAAAAAATTGTGACAAAATAAATAGCGTGCTGCCCAAGTATTGACACAGAGTACCCCTGTCTCTGTACAAAATGTGGAAAAAAGAGAGTTCAATAATGGAAGTTGGGCGCTCAGCTAAGACACTTTCTTATTGCAATATGAAAAATGTTCTTTTTCAATAATTTATAGATGGTATTTTTGATACTGGTCTTATACAGATGAGATCATGTTCTTTATCCCAAATACAATTTCTCGAAGTAGTAGCGTGAAGTAAGTGTTTCCTGCATACAAGCTTTTACCCCAATCATATGAGGTAATGTGTTCGCTCTTTCGTAGGTAGAGTTGGTGATTTCTCCATGCCTCTGTAGGAAGACCTCCAAGTATCCTACTCTGTTTGTAGATCCCCTTCTCAGGATGTTGCTAGGTTATTCAATGGGAATCCTGGACTCTCTTGTTTCTACTCGGATGGTGGTGAGAAGACCTGTTTATTTTCAGATGGTGGTGAGAAGCCTTGTCCCTAGATAGTACCCCAATCTTATGAGGTAAGTGTCACGCACGGATTCAAAATTCCTGTATCAGTCAATGATCCTGCTTCATTGCTGCCTGGCAATAAAAGCTAGAAGCATTTGTGGAGTCCCACTCATATCAAAAAAGTCCTTAAGCAATTATCTCCTTACACGTTTAAAAGGTATCCTAGATTTCCCAACCTTCTAGTTTTTATTGCTTGACTGATACCTCATATGTGACTGAGGTGTGAAAATGTGAGCAGATTTTACCCTAGGAATTTTTCAAATAAAAATCTACTTGTTTTTATCAATATAATTTTGCACTATTTTGGCTTTTTTTGCTTCCTTTAACCTACACCCGGTTTCCTGTGAGGTGGAGAGGGAGAGAGAGAAGGAAGTGTACCATACACAGGCAGCACTGAAGCAGGATCATTGACCGATACAGGAATTTTTAATCCGTGCGTGACACTTACCTCATAAGATTGGGGTACTATCTAGGGACAAGGCTTTTCACCACTATCTGAAAAGAAACAGGTCTTCTCACCACTATCCGAGTAGAAACAAGAGAGTCCAGGATTCCCATTGAATAACCTAGCAACATCCTGAGAAGGGCAATTGAGACAAGCTTTAATGTCATATGATTTACCACTGACAGCAGATGTAAAGGTGTTAGTAACCTGGACGTATTTGCAGGGCTTGCATTTTCTGTGCCTGCATCTATACATGCCAGTGTGAGTTAACCACAAACTCTCTGGTCTGTCTGGTTGGCTGCGTTGTGTAGGGGACAAAACAGAACCTAGAGTGCGGCATGTTTTGTACAAGCAGCGTACTCCTTGCTGTACTACTTCTTTTAGTTTATCGTCCGCTGCTAAAAGGGGATAATGCTTTTTAAAAATATTGCATATTTTTTAAAATTGCGCACTATAAGCGGTTACAAAGTGCACCCCTTTAAAGGTATCTCTATGGGTAGTCATTTGGTTGTCTTGTAACAAGACATATCTCTGTATCTCATGTGCTTTCTTCTTGGCTTCACTTATGTGACTGTTTTTGTATCTCCTCTCTTTGAGTCTTTGTTCTAACTCCTTAGCTTCATGCAGATAGTCTTGCTGTCTGTTATAGTCTTGCTGTCTGCTACAGTTTCTCTTCAATCTAGTGAACTGACCCTTAGCAAAAGCATAAGATCTATTTTTAGGGTGGCATCTATCTGCATGAAGTAAGGAGTTACCAGATATAGACATACGAAAAACCCTGCTGTGAACTTTACTATTAGTGTCACGAACCAGACATAAATCTAGAAAGTAAAATTTAAAGGGATCATATTTAAAGGTGAAACGCAATCCTTTGTCATTGACATTGAGCCATTCAACAAATGTGCTGATGTCGTTAAGGGGACCTGACCAAATCAGGAGCAGGTCCTCTATGAAACCTTGAAAAGTGTATATGAGACTGGAAAGGATTGCTATCTCAAAAGATGGGGGTCCATTCTCACCAGTCGAGATATAAATTCACATAGGAGGAGGCAAATTTCGTCCCCATGGCGGTCCCACATCTCTGGAGATAGTAAGTGCCTTCAAAGTAAAAAAAGTTATGAGTTAACAGAAAGTCAACACTCGAATCACAAAGGTCTGAAAGTCAGGTGTGTATTCAGTGTACTGTGCAAGAAATTTTTTTTTGGCCTCGATACCTTTGTGGTGAGGAATCGAGGAGTACAATGAAACTGCGTCAATCATTAACCAAATGAAGGAACTATCCCAGTTAATATTTTTTACCAAATTCAAAATATGTTTTGAATCTCTGGTATAAGATAACAATGTTGATACAATGAGACCCATTTATCAAGCTTCGTATGGAGCTTGCGGGCCCGTGTTTCTGGCTAAAGACCGCTGCTCCATAACCCTGTCCACCTGCTCTGAGCAGGTGGACAGGAATCGCCACAATTCAACCCAATCGAGTACGATCGGGTTGATTGACACCTCCGAGTCTGCAGGGGTGGCGTTGCACCAGCAGCTCTTGTTAGCTGCTGGTGCAATGCTGAACACAGAGAGCGTATTGCTCTCCGCACTCAGCGAGGTCTTGCGGACCTGATCCACATTGTCGGATCAGGTCTGCAAGACCTTTGATAAATAGGCCTCAATAGGTTGAAGTATAGCATCAAGCCATTGGGACAATCGCTCCAATAGGGACTTATGAACTTTAGGGAAATGGCGGAACATGGGTATTTTGGGATATTGAACATCAAGGTACTGAGCAGTACGTTCATCTAGATGGGTTCCAGACCATCATCCAAAATGTGCCTAAATTCATTCTTGTACTCAATTGTAGGATTATTGGCTAAGATTAAGTAGTCGTGAGTGTTACCCAACTGATGAAGGGCTTATTAGAGATAATCAGTCCGATTTATAACTGCTATAGTCCTACCCTTATCCGCAGGGCATATGACTATGGAGTTATCTTGTAAAGATTTTAAAGCCACCTTTTGGTTCATGGTAAGTTTATGTTTGATCAGATCAGGATTATCTCTCCGGGCCTTTTCAACCCGACTGTGAAATGTTTCAATAATCGTACCCCTACTGTCTATGGGGTAAAATCTAGATTTGTCTCTGAATTTCTGCCCACTGTTAATGTCACCATGGTTTGCATCTGTTTCTGAAGCTAACATTTGTAAATTTATTATGACGCAATTCTCTTCAAATGTCTGGAATTCCAGTGACAGTACTACCAGAATTAGAACAGTGTTTGCAGTTCGTTTTATTATCCTCCCTCAGGCTAACTTTGATATTATCACTGTTATGAAATTGAGTTTACACAGTCTTAATCTTGTGTCTTAACTTGGGTATTTATTGACACTGTTTATCTTTGAGTCACCAGAGGGCGTATATTTTGTTTTAATAATTCAACCAATCAGGTTATATGTTACCCTTTTTAACAGCTGTATTGTGTAACGCACCCCAGGCTATGATTACGGCATAACAGCCGAAACATGTTAGCCTCTGGTACTACGCTCCCACAGACCGTGTTTGGATGCTTTCCTCGATTTTAAACTTTTTGTAAAATAAAGGATGTTTTATTTACTTTGATAGCGATATCCTCTTTGTTTCTTATTGGATAGTCTACTAGCCTTTTGCTACCGGTATTTCTCTGGGAAGTTTGCAGGTATCGGGCAACTATATTCTCCCTCTCCCCTCTGCATACATCACATTTGACGTCATCTCCCCGTGTCAGCTGAGTTCGGATGTGCATATGGATCCTCTCGTGCATGAGAATAGATTAGTACCCCACTCACTGACACGCACGGCACTGACAAGCAATTACGTTTCCATAGAAAAGTTTCCTTATTTTGTACTTTGCTATACTTATCTATTATTTTGCATCTAATATTGTTAAAAATGAGGGTGTGTTTTGGTTTCCTGTTATGAGCTGTTTAATTCAACTGTATTGTTCCTTCCCCCAAATAGCTCACTATTTTCCTATGCTCCATGGCGAGCTGTAGAACGTGCACAACCACTAACTCAGCCTGACATCACTGGTTCTAAAAGGATTAAATGTGCACACTATATTTTGTACACCATAGAAGGGAACAGTTTTCTTAAAATAAAGTGTAAGGATCCAAACAAAATGAAACAACAGCCTCCTTCCTGCAGCTTATAGGTCTAACCCAGTTGATAATTATTCCTGCACAGTTTTACCTCAGCAATAAACTAGTCTCTACAGTGAGTTGGCAGCTGAAACGTATACTCCTCACACAGCTCCCTGACAAGTTGTCTTAGCTACCTTACCTGCCTAAACTTACTTGTCTGGAAGCAATACCAAAAATACAGTCATGTAATGAAATTCTACCCTACTGATGAGTTCCAAACTCCTAATATGATAAGTGATGTCTTCATGACTAGATTTGTTTGTATTTACAGACTGTGCGTGAAAAAAGGTTTACATTGTAAATAGACTAAGTGATGTTATCTGAATGCTTCTGTCCACAATTCCTTAAAACACTTTCACCTAGATTACGAGTTTTGTCGGTAAGGCCGTGTGGTGCTAACGCTCAGTTTCAGCTCACCGCTCACCTACAAACAACGCTGGTATTACAGGTTTTTTCAACCCGGCTTTAGCCTCTAAAAAGTGAGAGAAGAACAAAATTTAGCTCCACATCTCACCTCAATACCAGCGCTGCTTACGCTAGTGGTGAGCTGGCTAAACGTGCTCATGCATGATTTCCCCATAGGAAACAATGGGGCAGAATTGGCTGAAAAAAACCTGCAAAAAAGCAGCGTTCAGCTCCTAACGCAGCCGCATTGATTCCTATGGGGAAAGAAAATTTATGTCTACAACTAACACCCTAACATGAACCCTGAGTCTAAACACCCCTAATCTTACACTTATTAACCCCTAATCTGCCGTCCCCGACATCGCTGACACCTGCATAATATTATTAACCCCTAATCTGCCGCTCCGGACACTGCCGCCCCCTACATTATACTTACGAACCCCTAAGTGCTGCCCCCAACATCGCTGCCACCTACATTATAGTTATTAACCCCTAATCTGCCGCTGAAAACGTCACCGACACTATAATAAAGTTATTAACCCCTAAACCTAAGTCTAACCCTATCACCCCCCTAACTTAAATATAATTTAAATAAATCTAAATAAAATAACTACAATTACATAAATTATTCCTATTTAAAACTAAACACTTACCTATAAAATAAACCCTAAAATAGCTACAATATAACTAAAAGTTACATTGTAGCTATCTCAGGGTTTATTTTTATTTTACAGGCAACTTTGTATTTATTTTAACTAGGTACAATAGTTATTAAATAGTTATTAACTATTTAATAACTTCCTAGTTAAAATAAAAACAAATTTACCTGTAAAATAAAACCTAACCTAAATTACAATTACACCTAACACTATACTATAATTAAAATAATTTCGTAAATTAACTACAATTTACTACAATTAAATTAAATAAACTAAAGTACAACTCCCCCCCCCCCCCACTAAATTTCAGGAAAAAAAAATTATTACAAGAATTTTAAACTAATTACACCTAATCTAATCCCCCTAATAAAATAAAAAGCCCAGGGGGACTTCCGGGCGGCGGCCATCTTACAGGTCGCACTGAGCTTCAGCTCCATAAGCTCTCTCTACTGTTCCTAAATTTACCATCATATTTTGGGCAATATCCTGGTTAAAATAGTGGAGAGGCTTGTCTGAAGAGGTACATAATCCAGAAATAGGGTTTTGGATGGTGACTGGGCTACACTGCCCTCAGTACCGGACTTTTAATCTTTGAGGCCTCCCCCTATAATAGAAGCCTCAGCCTGTCCCCACAACTAGCTGCGCCTCATGTGCGCAGTCTTAACCCACAATAGATTTCGCTTTACAGCTAAAGTGGGAATCTACTGTCCTTGCAATTCAGCAATAAGCAGGGGCTTTATCATTTGAATAACATAATACCATCATACCAAAAAAATGGAAGCTCTGGATAAGTGGGAGCGTTCCGTGACCCAGGCGATACATGATAGCTACCGGAGCCTAGAGAAGGAGCTCTGCAGGCTCCTCACACCTTCAGCACACAAAAGGAATTCACCTTACAAAACCGGGCCTATCAGCAACAGAGGCTGAGGGGGTTTCCAAGCCTGTCGCAACCGGTCTACAAAGTGAAATTGAGGCCATAGAGAGGGCTTCCCATGCTGAACCAAGCCGTAGCAGAGCACAGGAGGAGCAGCCACAGATACACAGCCTACCCAGCCCCTCTCCAACTCACAGCATAAGAGATATGATGACTTCCCTGCCTAACGAATCTGTATCCATACCCGCTCCGGTGGACTTACCCCTGAGAAGGGGGGCATTGAGCCCAGCTGGCCAGGGGACTCCGATCCCAGATACCGGTACTTTGCCGGCCTCTTCCTTGCCTTCGGAGGGGGGAGGCACAGAGAGAAGTTTGTGTGAGCACGCTGCTTGAAAGCTGCAGACCGGGATTGTCGTGGCAGGGTGGAAATGCTGGGTGGATCCCACGACCGCATGGAGGCTGTCGGTTTTAAAAACCTCTGATCAGCAATACACAGAGCTCTCATCGGATGGGACAGGGAGCTATGAAAGTTGCGCTTTTCACAAGCGATGTGCCTGTTTTTTGCTGAACCCACACCTTCCAGATGGCCAAATTTGGAAAACAGGGGTAGGCTAGAGCCTTTTATTACTTGACTGATCTTCTAGCCTGGGACACTGTTTTGTTTAAAGATTGTACTACCAAGTGCCTTGAACTGCCCTGCAAGTTAGACCATAATAGAGACACAACTTTATTAATGCAAAAGACCTGAAATCTATTAATGCGGTCTGTAAATACGCAACTGTTCATAATATATAAGGCCTAGGGGGACATTACATGCTGCTTACTCTCTACCTCGCACTCAGAGTTAAAAGCGGGCCTTGCTTCAACCCGCTTCAGCATCCTGGGAATGTATAAATATAAACACAAGACTGACAGGTTCTAGTATAGTCCCATGGGTTATTCTCTTATACTTTATTGTGTCTTTTTCAGGCAGCTCTATGGTAAACAAGCAACCACAGCAACCTATACTGTTATTGTGTCTGTTTCACGTAGTTTCACAAGTTGAATGTATACACTATCTACTCACTTCTGCCCATCTATGTTCTGTCCATTTTTAGGTTTGTTTAGGGCAGTAATATCAGTATGCTCTTTATCTAGGTGTTATCCTTTTAGAGATTTTAGATAAGTTGTCTATCCTGCTAGCACTCTTATAATGTACAGGTCCTCATGGCCGCCTGGAGATCAGTACAAAATAAAGGAACGCCTTATGACCCACAAGCCTATGCGCTGCCATTACCAGTTCATTACTAATGCTTTAAGCCAGGGCTCTAGGTGTACAATCCTAGCGGTACATTTAATATATATACGCATATGCCTTCCAGAGCAAACAGCCCATGAATACTTCATTATAGAAGACCTATAACATTGTTTCTGAAAGATTGAGCCCACAGCGTTCTCTTATAAGTTCTAGTTATTATTGCTAATTAACTGCTGTTATTTATATTACTATGGGTCCAAGAGTGGCCCAATCAATCCTATCTTCCCAGTTATTCCCCTTAAAGGTCATTACTGCATCCTAGGGTCCAAGAGTGGCCCCCGCCTCTTACTAGGGGATATCATTCTAACGCAAACCTTATTAACTTCTAAGGGGATATCCTAACACTGTCATAATCGAAAACCTGAGGTCTGTTTTGTAAAACCATTACAGTACTGAATGTAAACTTTACTGCTTGTATGAACATATATACTTTGGGAGTTTTGACTGTAACCTGTTTTGTTTTCTAACCTCAATAAAAAAAAAAAAAAAAAAAAAGCCCCCCAAAATAATAAAAATCCCTACCCTATACTAAATTACAAATAGCCCTTTAAAGGTTTTTTTTGTGGGGCATTGCCCCAAAGTAATCAGCTCTTTTACCTGTAAAAAAAAAATACAATACCCCCCCAACATTAAAACCCACCACCCACACACCCAGCCCTACTCTAAAACCCACCCAATCCCCCCTTAATAAAACCTAACACTAACCCCTTGAAGATCACCCTACCTTGAGATGTCTTCACCCAGCCGGGCACAAGTGGTCCTCCAGAGGGGCAGAAATCTTCATCCTATCCGGGCAGAAGAGGACCTCCAGATGGGCAGAAGTCTTCATCCAGGCGGTATCTTCTATCTTCATCCATCCGGAGCTGAGCGGGTCCATCTTCAAGCCAGCCGACGTGGACCATCCTCTTCTTCCGACAACTCCCGACGAATGAAGGTTCCTGTAAATGATGTCATCCAAGATGGCGTCCCTTGAATTCCGATTGGCTGATAGGATTCTATCAGCCAATCGGAATTAAGGTAGGAAAAATCCTATTGGCTGATCCAATCAGCCAATAGAATTGAGCTTGCATTCTATTGGCTGATTGGAACAGCCAATAGAATGTGAACTCAATCCTATTGGCTGATTGGATCAGCCAATAGGATTGAACTTCAATTCTATTGGCTGATTGGAACACCCAATAGGATTTTACCTATCAGCCTATCGGAATTCAAGGGATGCCATCTTGGGTGACGTCATTTAAAGGAACCTTCATTTGTCAGGAGTCATTGGAAGAAGAGGATGCTCCGTGTCGGTTGGCTTGAAGATGGACCCGCTCCATGCCGGATGGATGAAGATTAGTGACGTGGCGAATAGTTAGCCGGCAAATAGTTCCCGGCGAACATAGCATGTTCGCGTTCACCTCGGCGGGCGAACATATGCGATGTTCGATCCGACCCTATTCATCGTCATTGAGTAAACATTACAGCCAATCAGCAGCAGACCCTCCCTCTCAGACCCTCTCACCTCCTGGACAGCATCCATTTTAGATTCATTTGGAAGCTTCATTCTTAGTGAGAGGAGGGACAGTGTAGCTGCTGCTGATTTAATAGGGAAATCAATAGCTAGGGTAGTTTATTCAGTATCCACTACAGTCCTAAAGGACTCATCTGATCTCTATCCCTTTTTAGGGCTAGAACATTAGTCTGCTTTTTTTTTTTTTTTTCTGTGTAATCTAATTGCAGTTGCCTGCCTGCCAGTGTGTGTCAGGCTCACAGTGCATACTGTGCCCACTTGCCCAGTGCCACCACTCATATCTGGTGTAAGAGTAGTGTACATTTAAAAAAAAACAACACTTTTTTGACTGTGAAATAATAGCAGACAGCTGCCAGTACCAAAGATGGCCACCAATAAGGCAGATGGGGAGGGTTAGAGAGCTGTTTTGGGGGGGGATCAGGGAGGTTGGGGGCTAAGGGGTGATGCTACACCACAGCATATGTAAATATGCTAAAAAAATAATTAAAAAAATGAAAAAAACTTTTATTTTAGTACTGGCAGACTTTCTGCCAGTACTTAAGATGGCAGGGACAATTGTGGGGTGGGGGAGGGAAGGGAGCTGTTTGGCAGGGATCAGGGGGTCTGATGTGTCAGGTGGGAGGCTGATCTCTACACTAAAGCTAAAATTAACCCTGCAAGCTCCCTACAATCTACTTAATTAACCCCTTCACTGCTAGCCATAATACACGTGTGATATGCAGCAGCATTTAGCGGCCTTCTAATTACCAGAAAGCAACGCCAAAGTCATATATGTCTGCTATTTCTGAACAAAGGGGATCCCAGAGAAGCATTTACAACCATTTGTGCCATAATTGCACAAGCTGTTTGTAAATAATTTCAGTGAGAAACCTAAAATTGCGAAAAAATTTAAGTTTTTTTTAAATTTGATCGCATTTGGCGGTGAAATGGTGGCATTAAATATACCAAAATGGGCCTAGATCAATACTTTGGGTTGTCTACTACACTACACTTAAGCTAAAATTAACTCTATAAGCTGCCTACATGCTCCCTAATTAACCCCTTCACTGCTGGGCATAAAACACGTGTGGTGCGCAGTGGCATTTAGCAGCCTTCTAATAACCAAAAAGCAACGCCAAAGCCATATAAGTCTGCTATTTCTGAACAAAGGGGATCCCAGAGAAGCATTTACAACCATTTATGCCATAATTGCATAAGTTGTTTGTAAATAATTTCTATGAGAAACCTAAAGTTTGTGAAAAAGTGAACAATTCTTTTTTATTTGATCGCATTTGGGGGTGAAATGGTGGCATGAAATATACCAAAATGGGCCTAGATCAATACTTTGGGTTGTCTACTACACTACACTTAAGCTAAAATTAACTCTACAAGCTCCATACATGCCCCCTAATTAACCCCTTCACTGCTGGGCATAAAACATGTGTGGTGCGCAGTGGCATTTAGCAGCCATCTAATTACCAAAAAGCAATGCCAAAGCCATATAAGTCTGCTATTTCTGAACAAAGGGGATCCCAGAGAAGCATTTAAAACCATTTATGCCATAATTGGATAAGTTGTTTGTAAATAATTTCTGTGAGAAACTTAAGGTTTGTGAAAAAGTGAAAAAGATTTTTTTATTTGATCGCATTTGGCGGTGAAATGGTGGCATGAAATATACCAAAATGGGCCTAGATCAATACTTTGGGTTGTCTACTACACTACACTTAAGCTAAAATTAACTCTACAAGCTCCCTACATGCTCCCTAATTAACCACTTCACTGCTGGGCATAAAACACGTGTGGTGCGCAGTGGCATTTAGCAGCCTTCTAATTACCAAAAAGCAACGCCAAAGCCATATAAGTCTGCTATAATGGCATGTCTGGCACACAGTGTTGGGGCAAGGGTTCATCTGACCACTGATACCTGGTCTGCAAAGCATGGTCAGGGCAGGTATATCACCTACACTGCGCACTGTGAAGCGGGTGTAACCCTTACACTACATGATCGATACAACATCATACCTGATGTTTTAAAGCACGTTATTCCAAACAATTTAGGAATGTTAGGTGATGTATGCCCTTTATGGCTTAAAACCAGACTCTGCATCAACTACGTAATTTTCCATGAGAGTTTTGCCATGGATCACCATCCGGCATGCCACAGTCCAGGTGTTAGTGCCCTTGAAACAACTTTTCCATCACTATTGTGGCCAGAAAGAGTCCCTGTGGGTTTTAAAATTCGCCTGCCTATTGAAGTCTATGGCGGTTCGCCCGGTTCGCCCATTTGCAAACTTTTGCAGAAGTTCTCTTTCGCCATTCGCGAACCAAAATTTTTAGGTTCGCGACATCACTAATGAAGATAGAAGATGCCGCCTGGATGAAGACTTCTGCCCGTCTGGAGGTCCTCTTCTGCCCAGATTGGATGAAGACTTCTGCCCCTCTGGAGGACCACTTGTGCCCGGCTGGGTGAAGACATCTCAAGGTAGGGTGATCTTCAAGGGGTTAGTGTTAGGTTTTATTAAGGGGGGATTGGGTGGGTTTTAGAGTAGGATTGGGTGTGTGGGTGGTGGGTTTTAATGTTGGGGGGTATTGTATTTTTTTTTTACAGGTAAAAGAGCTGATTACTTTGGGGCAATGCCCCGCAAATAGCCCTTTTAAGGGCTATTTGTAATTTAGTATAGGGTAGGGATTTTTATTATTTTGGGGGGCTTTTTTATTTTATTAGGTGGATTAGATTAGGTGTAATTAGTTTAAAATTCTTGTAATTATTTTATTATTTTCTGTAATTTAGTGGGGGGTTTTCGTACTTTAGTTTATTTAATTTAATTGTAATTAATTGTAGTTAATTTAGGAAATTATTTTAATTATAGTGTAGTGTTAGGTGCAATTGTAATTTAGGTTAGGTTTTATTTTACAGGTAAATTTGTTTTTATTTTAACTAAGAAGTTATTAAATAGTTAATAACTATTTAATAACTATTGTACCTAGTTAAAATAAATACAAAGTTGCCTGTAAAATAAAAATAAACCCTAAGCTAGATACAATGTAACTATTAGTTATATTGTAGATAGCTTACGGTTTATTTTATAGGTAAGTATTTAGTTTTAAATAGGAATAATTTATTTAATTGTAGTAATATTATTTTGTTTTATTTAAATTATATTTAAGTTAGGGGGGTGTTAGTGTTAGGGTTAGACTAGGTTTAGGGGTTAATACATTTAATATAGTGGCGGCGACGTTTTGGGCGGCAGATTAGGGGTTAAGAAAATTTAACTAGTGTTTGCGAGGCGGGAGTGCGGCAGTTTAAGGGTTAATATATTTTTTGAAGTGGCGGCGATGTCCGGTCGTCAGATTAGGGGTTAAAAACTGTTTGTGATGTGGGGGGGGGGGCCTCGGTTTAGGGGTTAATAGGTAGTTTATGGGTGTTAGTGTACTTTTTAGCACTTTAGTTAAGAGTTTTATGTTACAGCGTTAGCCCATTAAACTCTTAACTACTGACTTTTAAATGCGGTAGAAGTCTTGACAGGAGAGGGTGTACCGTTCACTTTCTCCAAGACTAGTAATACCTGCATTAGGAAAATCCCATTAAAAAGATAGGATACGCAATTGACGTGAGGGGATTTGCGGTATGCTCGAGTCTCGGAAAAAAGTGAGTGGTACACCTGTACCTGTCAACCTTGTAGTACCAGCAGGCGTTAAAAAGCAGCGTTGGGACCTCTCAACGCTGCTTTTTAAGGCTAACGCAAGACTCGTAATCTAGGCGTTTGTATTCAGAATTTATGAAAGCTTGATAACATTTACCTATTTTTAGAATTTTTGCACCCTTCGTATACTCTTCTCTGCCAATCAGTTTACAACCATGTATAATAACACTAGTACCATGTAAGCAAGACGCCTGTTGTTGTGCATTTGTTTAACCTCTCCCTGCCGGTACTTATTTGTCTACATCGAAACTTTGTTCCGATATAACAAATAAGTAAAAAATTTAAATCACGCGATCATTCATGCGATCAAGTGATTTCAATGATGGGATTGGGTCTGGGGGGAGTGCCTATGATGCTAGGAAACCCTTCAGCCCGCTATCCCATTCAGAAAGCCTTTATGGCCATTAGCTAAAGCCCAACGGGGTTAGGACGGCATGGAACATCCTAACGGCAGGAAGGGGTTAACTGACCTAAACATACATATCAAAATGTCAACATTTTGTTACGGATGTCTGTGGTTATTATTATTTTTTTTAGAATTAAGCTAAAAGAGAAAATTACATTCTGACTATAATGTCCCTTTATGTATATGCCCTGACAAAAATACAACAATAAGAACAGTAATATCCCATTAATTCTGGCACATTTATTTTTTCTATCATTTTCTGGACCCCTGTACCATGTGACAGACATAAGCCAATCACAGACTGGTATACGTACACCCTGTGAGCTTGTGCACATGTTTAGTAGGAGTTTTTTCCCCAGAAAGTGTCTATATAAAATGACTGTGTAAAATTTGATATGGGAAGTAAATTGGAATGTGTCTTAAAACTGCATGCTCTTTATGAATCATAAAAGTTTCTTTTGACTTGAGTATCCCTTTAAGTTTCACAAATTGCTTCACTATAAGCCCAGAGGCAGATTTACAGCCCAGGTGCCTGTAGGCACCAAAACCTGAAGCACCCCCATGCTCCCCACTGTGCCTTGACTTGTAATATTTTAGTTAAGCTCTCCGAATGGCCAGTATTTAAATAGGCAGAGACAGGCACTCCCCCTATGAAGTACACCTGTAGGCACATGCCTACTCTGCCTTATTATAAATCCGACCCTATATAAGCCTGCATTTTGAATGCTTATAACTTTAGAAAGGTACAGCAAGCACCCTGCCATTCCAAGACTTTTATCTTGTGTTGCTATAGAATAAGATATCAGTCAAGTATAAAAGTTTTTAAAACAAATACACATATTTTTTACTGTAATTGTTTTTTAAAAGCCAGACTCCACCCACCATTTGCCTTATTTTAGAGGAGCCAATCCAAGCTTGAGTTTGCAGACAACAAGACTAGTCATGATTATAATATCAGTATAAAGCACTTTGCTTTGCTGTTATCATTTAAAGCCAATTTGGTAAAGATATCTAGCAAAGTGAGCCTTAAGAGGTCAATAGGTGCATTTTAAGATCTGAGAATTAGAACATTCTCAATTTTCAGAGCTAAATTACATAAAAATGGGATGAAATAAATAATGAAACTATATTGCAATATTTTACTACGGATAACTAAACATGTTTTATAAAAGTCTCAAGGTGTTTATTGTCCCATTAATAAAATTGGTTTTAAATTTGTGTGTGTGCTTAAATTTGCAAATTACAAAAGATGGGGGCGGACTGACAGGTCGGGCAAATAGATCCTTGACCGAGGGCCTGGCATCTTAAGAGGGCCCCGCCCCATGCGTGATCAGATACTGTCTGCAGCAGCCAGCAATTTTTTTATTTTTATTATTAATAATTATTTTTTCCCTTATGGATTTTGTACTGGGGGGAGGGGTCAGTGGGGGCCCTCTCACGTCACATGTGCGGCCGGTGGTAGTGGGTCAGGTCAGGTGATAGTCGTTTGGGGCCATATCATCAGTGCGGTGTGCCATCACTGTGGAGACTTGGAGTCTGGAGAAAGAGAATGAAGCAGACATAGGAGCCGGGTGGTATGTTACACTCACTGCAGTGCACCTGAAATATGTGGACTGGGTTCAAATTACTCCAGAGTCCGGTCCACATATTAGATTACTCAGTTGTGGCTCCTGCAGCCTGCTCTGCTCCACCCACCCATGCGCCGACCGTGTGCAGTTGCGCACACTGACACAATTTTATCTGCGCGGGACTTGTTAGAGGCAGGCGGCACAGTGATAGCAGCAGCTGGTATAGAGCCAGCATCATGCCATGTGCTGAACTGGAGCACGAGCAAGAGGACTGATCAGTCAGGTCACGGTGAGAGGAGCCGTCTGGAATCCGGTCCGGATCATCATCTCTGATATGAGGATCTCATTAATCCTTCCCAACGGTGAGGGGGCCAGGGTGCAACCATGCAGAGTGTGTGTAGAGGGGGGGTGCAGCTAAACTAAATCTATATAAAACATATTCTCCTCTTACATAGCATTAGTAGCTACATATACACACTACCTGTTAGCTGTTCTCATGGATGTCTTTGCACCACACATTAGAAACTTTTTCAGCTGCATGCTAATAGTTTGTAGTTGTACATTTGGTGTAGAAGGAAGCAGAAATTATATCTGGCTGCTGTTTGGAGTGTTTAACGCTGAGACATATTAATTATTTGAATTTCTGAATATCAATTAGGCTATATGTGATGATCTCTCACATTGCAATAAACTTTATTATATTTTTATGGTGTCCATTTTCATGACTGCTCTGTATAGATAATATCTCGTTTAGAGATATTTTGCTATTGTTGATTAATTATTTATGTTTGCATGTGTGTATGAAATTGTATATTTTTGTATAATATAACTTCTCTGAATACAAGAGAATTCCTAACAATGCCAACAGACTGTTCACTGACGACTTCACCCCACATACTGACCATTCTATCTCTAACCCTATGCCACCTAGTCATACAATCAAATTGCCCAACACCACCCTGGCTCACCCTGACTCTGTCCCAACTTCTTACTCTCAGATTTAGATTTCCAGATGTTGGGAGGTATGGTACACCAACAGAGGCTTAACAAGCATCATGCTTAAAGGGACATTATACACTCATTTTTTCTTTGCATAAATGTTTTGTAGATAATCTATTTATATAGCCCATAAAGGTTTTTTTTTTAAATTAATGTATAGTTTTGCTTATTTTTAAATAACATTGCTCTGATTTTCAGACTCCTAACCAAGCCCCAAAGTTTTATGTGAATACGCTCGACTACCTACTCCAGCTTGCTCCTGTTTGTGTAAAGGGTCTTTTCATATGCAAAAGAAGGGGGAGGGGGGGGAGTGTCTTATTTGTCACTTGCAGTGGGCTTTCCAGCTACCTTTTCAACAGAGCCAAACTGACAGCTTCTAAGTAAGTTTTTAAACAGTTTTATACTGGATTTTTATATCAGTATCTGTGCATATTATTCTTTATAGTAGTGTCTATTACATGCAGTTATATGAAAATTAGTGTATACTGTCCCTTTAAATGTGTTGTTAATGTAACAGTGTGTTGAAATTGATTAGTTAAAGGGACATGAAACCCACAATTTTTCTTTTTTTATGAATCAGATAGAACATACAATTTAAGCAACCTTCCAATTCATTCTCTTGGTATCATTTGTTGAAAAGCATATCTAGATAGGCTCAGAATTTTGGAGCTAGCTGCTGATTGGTGGCTGAATTTGTTTGCCTATTTTCCTTAGCATACTGATGTGTTCAGCTAGCTACCTGGAGTGCATTGCTATTTTTTAAATAAAATATACCAGGAGAATGAAGCAAAATTGATAACAGTCCAGAAGTAAATTGGAAAGTTGTTTAAAAATGTTCTATTTGAATCATGAAATAAAAAATGTGAATTTCATGTTCCTTTAAGGGCTTTTTAAACTGAGTGAACAAGTGTCTGTACAGGCACCAAATGTGTATGGCGTGTCTGGTTTTGTTTTTACTTTGCTTGAGGACTCGTTTTCTTATTGTGAAGAAATAACGTATCACACAAACCATGATTATATTGGTTTGGACTTGGAAGGGACTGTGTGACAGAGGGAAGCTCTCTATAATAGTATATATCTGTATACAAGGAACTGGAGAGGGGGCTGTGTGTGAGGCATAGGGAACCTCTACATTGTGTTAAATCTGTATATATTAGGTTTTGCCGGGCATTAGACCTCTCTATCATACTGTATATCTCTACATGAGATGCTATAGGAGGGGAGCAGCAATTGTTCTACTGGGAGCTAGCTGAACATGGGTGAGCCAATAACAAGAGGCATATATGTGCATCCACCAATCTTCAGCTAAATCCCAGTAGTCAATTGCTGCTCCTGGACCTACCCAGATATGCTTTTCAACAAATTATAGGAAGTGAATTAAGCAACTTAGATAATTTAAGTAAATTGTAATGAATGGCGTTTAAAATTGTATGTTCAATCTGAATCATTAAAGGGACAGTAAAGTCATACTTAGACATTCATGATTTAGACAGAGCATAACTTTTTAAAAAGCTTTCCAATTTACTTCTATTATTTAATTTGCTTCCTTCTCTTGTTATTCTTTGCTGAAAGGTTTATCTAGATAAGCTCAGGAACAGCAAAGAAGGTTCTAGCTGCTGATTGGTGGCTGCAAATATATACCACTTGTCATTAGGTCACCCATGTGTTCAGTTAGAAACCAGTAGTGTATTGCTGCTCCTTCAACAAATAATACCAAGAGAATGAAGCAAATTTGATAATAGACGTAAACTGGAAAGTTGTTTAAAATTGTCTGTTCTACCTAAATCATGAAAGAAAGATTTTGGGTTTCATGTTCTTTTAAAGTTTAATTTTACTCTCCCTTTAAAATTGATTTCTCTAAACCTGCCCTGGTTTCAGTTAAAATGGAGATAGTTTTATCTTTATTTAGTATAGACACCTACTTATAGGATCATGCATATCTTATTGAAAGGAAATATACAAATGAAGTGATTTCACATCCTTGTCAGCCCCTCATTACTTTCTGATCCATACTATAGTGCATATAGACATGGGGATTTTTTTCTTAGCATAAACACTTGTTTATTTACAATAATTGTCTCTTTATATGGCAATTAAAAACATGGTGGGGGAGGGGCATGTGAGGTAGGAGGGGCAATAGATGTGGGAGGGGCACATTATATGGGAGGGGCAATAGGGTGGAATAGGGACAGAGGAGAGAGGTAGGTAGGTGGAGAAAAGGGGGGGGGGCCCTGCCACACTTTTGCCCGGGGGCCCTGTTTGGTCTCAGTCCGCCCTGAAGATGTAGTTAATTGGTTAAAAGGACAGTGATCACTTTGAGATTGTAAAATAAATAATTATTCCTCGAAAAACAATATTACAATATACTTAAAATATAGGAATATCTAGGTCAAAAGTTAAACTTTTATGATTCAAAAAGAGCATACAATTTTAAACAGCTTTCCAATTTACTTTATTATTAAACTGTGTACAGTATTTTTCTGTGCACATGTTCTAAGGTACTACTGAGCATGTGCAAGAGTTTACAGAGTATACATTTATGAGTCTCTGATTGGCTGATGGTTGTTGCATAATTCAAAGGACAGGGAAATGTAAGAAAACTTGATATGTATCATGAAAAAAAAATGTTATTGCATTGTCCTTTAAACCTGAAGATTATGGGTTTACAGTCCAGAAAACTGAAAGGGCACATAACAAACCTAACCTTCCCACATATATTTCCCTAGTTTGCATTTTGTTATCTTATCATTTTTGCTAACGCTAAACAATGGAGATTTTGTTAACACAATGACACTGGCAAGCCCTTTCATCTCCAAGTTCTGATTAGCTCCTCAAAATAAGGAAAGTGTTGGGTAGGGTTTGACTTTGAAATACAGTTGGGGCAAACAATGTATTAATCTGTTCTAATAAAGTTCAGACTCTGCTGATATGCTAATCTATTATTGTCTTTAGTACTGTAATCTATTACTGCCCTTGTCTTCCAGATATTTACATTTGGAAAAAAGGTTGGTGGATTTTAAAAGCATATACCCCAACTCCTAAGATAGATGCTAAAGAGGATGTGGTTCTAAAGGCACCATCTGGTGGAGCTGCCCCAACATCTCAACTTTCTGGAAGTCTCTTGAAAAATTCCTATAACTCCTACTGGGACCTTCCATCTCCTTAACCCCCCCACCCCCATAACACTCCTGAACCAACCTTACAAATACCTGTGTCAATTCCACCTGAAGCTCCTACAATTCTATCTAAACACAGCAAAAATTCTAGCACACAACTGGAAAAAAACATCAATACCCACATTAAACAAATAGATATCACATATGGCAGACATGTTAGCATTGGAAGAATATGGGTTCCATATATCACAAAAAATAGATATGTTTCATGATCTTAAATTTTTATGGGAGACCACATTAAACACTCATCATAATAATAGGCAAAGTCTCCCACCCTGTAGAAACAGACTACTAACTACACCACGGATACACACGGATACACACCTAACAGACCACATAAGAAAATCTTAAATAAATAATAAAAGTTTAACTTGTTTAATAAGCAATACATTTAGGTCCAGATCGAGACTGCTCTAAAATGAGCGTATTACAAATTGAAAGTAAATGTGTTTGTTGCTCAAGAGCAAACAAAAGTTCGGCTTGTCAGGTTAGTGATACTTAATACCTCGCAAAAAGGCTAAGAGGCCCATTTATCAAGCTCTGAATAAAAAAATACACCCCCCCAACAGTAAAACCCACCACCCACACAACCAACCCCCCTAAAAAACCTAAGCTCCCGATTGCCCTGAAAAGGGCATTTGGATGGGTATTGTCCTTAAAAGGGCATTTAGCTCTTCTTTTTTTTTTGGGGGGGGGGACTTCTTGCCGCTTGGATGAAGACTTCTCCCGGCTTCATTGAGGACTTCTTCCAAATGCCCTTTTCAGGGCAATGGGGAGCTTACGTTTTTTAGTTAGGTTTTTTTGGGGTGGGTGGTTGTGTGGGTAGTGGGTTTTACTGTTGGGGGTTGTTTGTATTTTTTTTACAGGTAAAAGAGCTGATTTCCTTGGGGCAATGCCCCGCAAAAGGCCCTTTTAAGGGCCATTCGCAGTTTAGTGTAGGCTAGGGTTTTTTTATTTTGGGGGAGCTTTTTTATTTTGATAGGGCTATTAGATTAGGTGTAATTAGTTTAAATATTTGATAATTTGTTTTTATTTTGTGTAATTTAGTGGTTATTATTTTCTGTAATTTAGATAAATGTATTTTTTTAATTTAATTTATTTAATTTTAGTGTAATGTTAGGTTTTAGTGTAAGACAGGTTAGGTTTTATTTTACAGGTAACTTTGTATTTTTTTTAACTAGGTAGCTAGTAAATAGTTAATAAATATTTACTAACTATTCTACCTAATTAAAATAAATACAAACTTACCTGTAAAATAAAAATAAAGCCTACGATAGCTACAATGTAACTATTAGTTATATTGTAGCTAGCTTAGTTTTTATTTTACAGGTAAGTATTTATTTAGTTTTAAATAGGAATAATTTAGGTATTAATTGTAATATTTATTTATAATTATTTTAATCATGTTAAAGTTAGTGGGTGTTATGGTTAGGGTTACATTAGGGTTAGGGTTAGACTTAGGGTTAAGTTTAGGGGTTAATAACTTTAGTATAGTGGCTGCAAAATTGGGGGCAGCAGATTAGGGGTTAATAACAGTAATGTAGGTTGTGGCGATGTTAGGGACAGCAGATTAGGGGTTAATAAGTGTATGTAGGTTGCAACAACATTGGGGGCAGCAGATTAGGGGTTAACAAAATTTAAGTAGTGTTTACGATGCGGGAGTGCGGCGGTTTAGGGGTTAATATGTTTATTATAGTGGCGGCGATGTCCGGAGCAGCAGATTAGGGGTTAATAATTTCATTTTAGTGTTTGCGATGCGGGAGGGCCTCGGTTTAGGGGTTAATAGGTAGTTTATGGGTGTTAGTGTACTTTGTAGCACTTTAGTTATGAGTTTTATGCTACAGCTTTGTAACGTAAAACTCATAACTCATGTTACACTTTGTAAACGTAAAACTCATAAGTTTACAGTACGGATCTTGTAGTTATGGGCTGTACCGCTCACTTTTTGTCCGGACAGGCAAACTCGTAATACCGGAGCTATGGAAGTCCCATTGAAAAAGGACTTTTTAAAAAGTGTGGTAGTTACGTTGCGTGACGGTCAAAAAAGTGTGCGGTACAGCTATACCTACAAGACTCGTAATAGCAGCGGTAGTGAAAAAGCATCGGTATGAGGCTTCTTCACTCATAAAACTTGTAATCTAGCCAATAGTTAATAAAATCAGGCTGTAATGGCTAGGTGCGGTATCGTAACACCATGAGTAAAAATCAAAACTAATACTGATCATATAATCGGACATTTACATACTATCAGCTTGATTACGAGTTGTGCATTATGACTCAAATTGTAGCGTTATGGCCCATAATGCATCAATTTCCTAGCCATTACAAGTATTAAAAAAAACCTCCATAATGCAATAAAAATCCCCATCTACGCACAAATTCATAACGCTATTCAAGACCAGTAGTTATTGATATATCACAACCAAAAACCTTCACTAATAACTTCAAAAATATTATACAAAGTACACTTACACTCATACAAACACTGTACAATAAATACATTTTTAAAAACATATTTCTTAAAAAAATTATAACGGATCAAAGATACGAGATCTCGGGTGTTAGAAAAAAAATGCACACAAACCCATTTTACATGTGATAGTAGGTGTTGCTACTGAAGACGTCCGCCGGGTAAGTGGAAACTGTTAGAAGCGGACCCACTCAGGTGTAGGGGGAAAGTATGGAGCCTGCCCAAAAAAACAGGACAGCCGCAAGCCAAAGAAAAGAAAGGAAGGCGGCTACTGAGCTACTGAGAAAGGTAAATTTATTCCATAAAAAAAATATATTCCATAAAAAAAATATACAGATAGGCAAAAAGCAGAAAAAAAAATAAGACACTACATACCAAGGAGGGAACAGCAGACTTACATGTTTCGCGCACAATTGCGCTTAATCATAGTAGCTGAATACAAGCAAAATCAGCTGTGGTACTTAAGGGGACAGCCCACCAATCAAAAAGCTCTGTTTAATAATTATATGTAAAAACAGATGTCACATCAGTGTGAAACTAAAAGGTGAGCTGTCTCAAAAATCACCACAGATCAGAAAATGTTAAAAACAACATTAATATACTAGAGATACTTGAGAAGGATCACAATCTGGCACTTAGACACTATATAGTGAAAGCTCAATAATATTAAATTATATTATACATTATATATAGTATTAATTCACAATAAATACATGGGTAAAGACATGCATATATATAAGTTTAAGCAAAAAAGAGTTTTCAATAAAGTGTAATCATATTATACTTATATACATACAGAACAATTCATTTAGATGAGTTTTGAAAAAGAGATAGAAAAGAAAAAAGGTAAAACTATTTCCTAGAACAAAATTATTGTTCAAAGTATCAGATATAATCATAGTAGTTCACATTAGTTGACAAAAAGTCATAATTCATGATAATTTACAATAATTCATGATAATTTGCAATAATTTACAGCTGACAGAATACTTAGTTTAATCTTAGGAAATTAGTTTATTGGTTCATAAACTAACCATATTGTTCTCTACCCAACTCTGATATTTAGATTTTCATGGGATGAATCAGAAAGGAATACTAGTGTGTAAAAATATATGCACATGTAAACATGCACAAACACATATATATATATATACACATGTGCATGTATACATATGCACATGCACACATATATACACATACATAATGTGGACTAATGTATAAGTAATAAAGATAAATATTATACTAATATGAAAATATATGTATAACTATATATATATGATGCACAATCACATGTTTATTCTAGTCCACAAAATATCTCATGTCCCATTCCAGATTCATTCCCAGAGGAGACCGAGTTTTCAATTTGTAGATCCAAAAGAGTTCTTTTTTATCTAACACCTTACATATATCTCCCCCACGATAAGGGGTTCTGGCTATGTTTATAACTTTGACTTTCAACTTTGGTATATTAGTAAGGTGATAGAGATTAAAGTGTCTTGCTACCGCTGAATCCTTATTGAAATTCTTAACATCCCTGAGATGTTCCCTAGCCCGGTCCCTGAGAGATCTGCTCGACTGACCCACGTATTGGGCTCCACAGAGCTGACAATCTAATAGATAAACTATATTACTAGTAAGACATGTGGCATAGAAATTAATCATGAATTATTGTAAATTATCATGAATTATGACTTTTTGTCAACTAATGTGAACTACTATGATTATATTTGATACTTTGAACAATAATTTTGTTCTGGGAAATAGTTTTACCTTTTTTCTTTTCTATCTCTTTTTCAAAACTCATCTAAATGAATTGTTCTGTATGTATATAAGTATAATATGATTACACTTTATTGAAAACTCTTTTTTGCTTAAACTTATATATATGCATGTCTTTACCCATGTATTTATTGTGAATTAATACTATATATAATGTATAATATAATTTAATATTATTGAGCTTTCACTATATAGTGTCTAAGTGCCAGATTGTGATCCTTCTCAAGTATCTCTAGTATATTAATGTTGTTTTTAACATTTTCTGATCTGTGGTGATTTTTGAGACAGCTCACCTTTTAGTTTCACACTGATGTGACATCTGTTTTTACATATAATTATTAAACAGAGCTTTTTGATTGGTGGGCTGTCCCCTTAAGTACCACAGCTGATTTTGCTTGTATTCAGCTACTATGATTAAGCGCAATTGTGCGCGAAACATATAAGTCTGCTGTTCCCTCCTTGGTATGTAGTGTCTTATTTTTTTTTTCTGCTTTTTGCCTATCTGTATATTTTTTTTATGGAATAAATTTACCTTTCTCAGTAGCTCAGTAGCCGCCTTCCTTTCTTTTCTCAAACCCATTTTACATTGACTCACATAGACATACATGAACATACACTCATTTAGCTATAGATCTGTACAAATATCATCAAGTATGTTTGTCCGATGCAGTCATTCGCAGTAGAGACTGGATGAGGACAAACATACCTGGCCTTTAGGATCTGAAAACAGAGAAGAGAGGGTGTGTGGAAGCGGCCGTTGTGGGGGTGTGGCTGAGGACATGGTTGGGCAGATCGGCCATAATGAGGGGGCATGGCCAGTGGGAGAGTCATGGTGGGGCATGGCGTAGTGGGAACAGGTCGGGTGGGTGTGGCTGGGGCATGGTCGTGCGGAGCAGCCGTGATGAGCGATGTAGCCAATGGGAGTGCCGTGATGGTGCGTGACTGGACAGGAATGGGTCAGGTGGGCGTGATCGGCGGCAGTGGGCATGGCCTGAGAGAGCACTAAAGAGGGGGAGATAGCGCAAAAGAGATGTGAGAGAGAGAGAAAAAGAGAGGGGAGAGAGAGCAAAAGAGAGGGGAGACATCGCAAAAGAGGGGGAGAGAGAAACAAAAGAGAGGGAGGAGAGAGTGCAAAAGGGGGGGAGAGCAAAAGAGGGGGGGAGAGAGAGAGTCAAAGAGGGGGGAGAGAGAGAGCAAAACAGAGGGGAGAGAGAGCAAAAGAGAGGGGGGAGAGCAAAAGAGAGGGGGAGAGAGAGAAAGCAAAAGAGAGGGGGAGAGAGAGAAAGCAAAAGAGAGGGGGAGAGAGAGCAAAAGAGAGGGGTGAGAAAAAGAGAGCAAAAGAGAGGGGGAGCAAGAGAGCATAAGAGAGGGGGAGAGAGAGATAGCAAAAGAGAGGGGGAGAGAGAGAGCAAGGGGTGGGACTGCTGTACTACCAAAAATGGCCCGTGTACACAGGCTTTAGGAGTAGTACATACGTAAATCGCTACATACAAATAATATACTGCAGATTACGTACACAAAAATTTTTGCAATATGTAATTATCACGATTTCATGTACTTTTTGACAGAATGACATGACGTCACTCACATATAGACATTTTAGCTAGGTTATGTAAATGTTTAACCCTCATTTTAATTTCATGGAGTTTATGCGATTTTCGTATACACAAATTAATGTATCATTTTCGTTTTCTTTCTTTAAATGCATTTTTTTCATCTTATTATTTATGAGATATTTGTAATATTGACATTTCATAATGTTAATTATTTATAGGTGATTCGAGTTACATGATGAGCTGGAATTGGCTCATTACGCCTCTACGTAACCCCGCCAACAAAGCACAGGAGCGCTATAATCAGGCGCACAGGCGAACTAGGGCTGTAGTGGAATGGATGTTTGGGCTCCTCAAAATGCGCTTTCGATGTCTGGATAGGTCTGGAGGAACCCTCCAATACAGCCCTAGGAAGGTGGCAAAGATCATTATAGCCTGCAGTGTCCTTCAAAACATAGCTCAACAGGCAGGGATTCTGCAGGATGTCCAGGTGCCTCTAGCCCTCCAATGAGATGAACAAAGTCATAAAGGGGCCATGCCAGTACAAGGGGGTCAATGTCAGAGACAACATCATTAACCGCCACTTCAGAAGGTAAATACTATAAGTTATATAGGAGAATTGCGAAAATGTGAAACTTTTAGTAAAATTAAAGTAGGATTGGGCGAACATGTTAGGATTGTTCAAGAAATTACTATATAAAAATCTAAAATACATTTTATTATCATTGGTAAATTATACATCATATGTCTCTGGCATTGGCTTCTGTGATGACTTCGCCACCTGATTTTTAAAGACAACATCAGATGGTAAATATAAATAATGTATGGACCAAGACTAGGGGGGGCGGGAGTTTGACCCACTGATCCATCATATGGCACACAATTAGTTTACATGTATTATTCATTTTAAACATTATTGAATTTTAGATATTCTGAAAGGGATGAATGCCACAGATAGCATATAAAGAGATACTCTGAAGCACATTGAATTGACAAAGTCATATATCAGAGGTTGAGTATGCACAATGTATGTGACTCAGCGTCAAACTTGATTGTTGTAACATAACACAAAAGAGGCTATATACGCTTAGTGAACTATTGCTAAGAAACATTTAGGAAATAGTTAGTGTAACACTTTATTAGATATTTTGATTTACACTTTATTTTCAATTAGGGAGATTTACTTTATCTACAGACTGAAAGTGAAGAATACCAATGTGATCATGTCTGTGTCATTGTCTTTTAACTGTGCTGACTTCTACAACATCTAAAGACACCTGCACATGGTAAGTGTACACAATGTCTGGAACAAGACTGGTGGAGGCAGGCTACATCCTATGGGAAACACTTATGTTCTCTCTCTTTTTTTAGATGGTATTTCACAATCCTCTATTTTGAAAGTGATGAATGTGACGCATAATGCAGATAAATTGATATTTGGACTATAATCGACTTTTAAAGATCATACATCAAGTTAGTTTGCACAATGCATGCTATTGAGAAGAATCCTAGGAGGAATAATGGTGGAATTATTGATAAATAAATTGAATGTGTCTAACAATTTGTTTTCACAATGTTCTATTTTATTAATATTTATTTCATATACATTCCCCCTACTTTATGCTATAGAGGACTCAGATTGTGACCCATCATACAGATAAAGGGATACATTCCATCTGGAATAATTTCATAGGTGACATTTACGTATTTTAATTTTTGAAGGGACAGAAAATATTACATTATGTCCCTCATACAATTGAATAATTAATGAATATTTGCACAAAATAGGATATTAGAAATTAATTTGTCTAATTTAAAATTTTAATATGTAAGTCAACTTTTGATTAGCCAATTTAAAGTGATTTATTTCAAATTATGTATATATAGATATCCAATCTGGCTTTAATATCAGAACAAAGAAGTTTATAACATAGACAGAAGATGACTTTAGAATTATTATACTTACAGAAAAATATTTTATTGTGTTATGAAATAACATACTTGCCTTCATACTCTAATTATTTGTATTCTTTTTTTGTACAGATTTTAAAGTTTGCTGAATTCACAAAAGAATTTGTAAACTCAGATCAACAGGAGGGCACTCACGGGTCTATTCAACAACAAATGTTTTCTTTATTTACATGAATCAAATCACATATAGGTCAACGTTTCTGCTGGTATAGTCAGCCTTTTTTTAAGACAATCTACAAATGAATATAAAATACATTAATCTATAGGACTACCAACATTGTGATGTTAACTTTATCCAAACAAACTTCCCAACAGAGCTAATGCTAGTGTGACTCTTTATAACTTAGTAACACACTTAAAGAGCTTAGAGCAGAAGCGTAACCTTGTTATAAACTGTATCGTAAACATACTCAGTATGTGGCGTATAAAGTGTAACGTAGCAGCATTTGCACAAGCAAGTATCAACTTCCACTTAAGTTGCTACATGTACACATTAACATAACAAGAACAAATGATGATGTAAACAATAAAATTCACCAGTTATCATGACATACAAAGAATGTATCTACCTTCGTTAGTGAAAATGCAGCTTCTCATGCCGCCATTCCAGATAACAATGTATGTATGTACCTACCAAGGCAGTTTAAAAACACCACCGACATGCTGAAGTCAGTGCATGCATAGCTCAATGATTGGGGGAATAGAACTGGGATGTGTCAAATAGTCAATAAATCAGGAAGCCCCATATCCTTACGATCACCGTCATATATGTAACAGCCGATATTAGTGCTATGTTGGACACAAATAGGAACATAGACATAGGTAATTAATCATGCTAATACTGAAGTGTTGTGGGGAACTTGATCATACCATCATCATGATATAACAACGAGATTTTGTTAGTGCAAACCTCAAAAGACCCACAATTAACTAAGCCTTCCTAACAGAGATAGTGATAATTGTGACAAGGAGCTGAAATAGCGGGTGAAACAATGACCCGCCGTAAATATTAACAGATTATGTTACATAGTGTAAGATATTATGATAATAGGTAATCTGTATAACAATCCCTGATATTAATATAACAGTCCCTGGGGGCCAGTTTGTGCAAAAGATACAGTTGCAAGAAAAAGTATGTGAACCCTTTGGAATGATATGGATTTCTGCACAAATTGGTCATAAAATGTGATCTGATCATCATCTAAGTCACAACAATAGACAATCACAGTCTGCTTAAACTAATAACACATAAAGAATGAAATGTTGCCATGTTTTTATTGAACACACCATGTAAACATTCACAGTGCAGGTGGAAAAAGTATGTGAACCTTTGGATTTAATAACTGGTTGAACCTCCTTTAGCAGCAATAACTTCAACCAAACGTTTCCTGTAGTTGCAGATCAGACGTGCACAATGGTCAGGAGTAATTCTTGACCATTCCTCTTTACAGAACTGTTTCAGTTCAGCAATATTCTTGGGATGTCTGGTGTGAATGGCTTTCTTGAGGTCATGCCACAGCATCTCAATCAGGTTGAGGTCAGGACTCTGACTGGGCCACTTCATAAGGCGTATTTTCTTCTGTTTAAGCCATTCTGTTGTTGATTTACTTCTATGCTTTGGGTCATTGTCCTGTTGCAACACCCATCTTCTGTTGAGCTTCAGCTGGTAGACAGATGGCCTTAAGTTCTCCTGCAAAATGTCTTGATAAACTTGGGAATTCATTTTTCCTTCGATGACAGCAATCCGTCCAGGCCCTGACGCAGCAAAGCAGCCCCAAACCATGATGCCCCCACCACCATACTTCACAGTTGGCATGAGGTTTTGATGTTGGTGTGCTGTGCCTCTTTTTCACCACACATAGGCCTAGATTTGGAGTTCGGCGGTAGCCGTCAAAACCAGCGTTAGAGGCTCCTAACGCTGGTTTTGGGCGCCCGCTGGTATTTGGAGTCAGTGATTAAAGGGTCTAACGCTCACTTTTCAGCCGCGACTTTTCCATACCGCAGATCCCCCTACGCCATTTGCGTAGCCTATCTTTTCAATGGGATCTTTCTAACGCTGGTATTTAGAGTCGTTTCTGAAGTGAACGTTAGAGCTCTAACGACAAAACTCCAGCCGCCTGAAAAAAGCAGGAGTTAAGAGCTTTCTGGGCTAACGCCGGTTCATAAAGCACTTAACTACTGTACCCTAAAGTACACTAACACCCATAAACTACCTATGTACCCCTAAACCGAGGTCCCCCCACATCGCCGCCACTCGATTAAAAATTTTTAACCCCTAATCTGCCGACCGCCACCTACGTTATACTTATGTACCCCTAATCTGCTGCCCCTAACCCCGCCGACCCCTGTATTACATTTATTAACCCCTAACTTGCCCCCCACAACGTCGCCGCCAGCTACTTAAAATAATTAACCCCTAATCTTCCGACCGCAAATCGCCGCCACCTACGTTATCCCTATGTACCCCTAATCTGCTACCCCTAACACCGCCGACCCCTATATTATATTTATTAACCCCTAATCTGCCCCCCTCAACGTCGCCGACACCTGCTTACACTTATTAACCCCTAATCTGCCGAGCGGACCTGAGCGCTACTATAATAAAGTTATTAACCCCTAATCCGCCTCACTAACCCTATCATAAATAGTATTAACCCCTAATCTGCCCTCCCTAACATCGCCGACACCTAACTTCAATTATTAACCCCTAATCTGCCGACCGGAGATCACCGCTATTCTAATAAATGTATTAACCCCTAAAGCTAAGTCTAACCCTAACACTAACACCCCCCTAAGTTAAATATAATTTTTATCTAACGAAATAAATTAACTCTTATTAAATAAATGATTCCTATTTAAAGCTAAATACTTACCTGTAAAATAAATCCTAATATAGCTACAACATAAATTATAATTATATTATAGCTATTTTAGGATTAATATTTATTTTACAGGCAACTTTGTAATTATTTTAACCAGGTAAAATAGCTATTAAATAGTTAAGAACTATTTAATAGTTACCTAGTTAAAATAATAACAAATTTACCTGTAAAATAAATCCTAACCTAAGATATAATTAAACCTAACACTACCCTATCAATAAAATAATTAAATAAACTACCTACAATTACCTACAATTAACCTAACACTACACTATCAATAAATTAATTAAACACAATTCCTACAAATAAATACAATTAAATAAACTAGCTAAAGTACAAAAAATAAAAAAGAACTAAGTTACAGAAAATAAAAAAATATTTACAAACATAAGAAAAATATTACAACAATTTTAAACTAATTACACCTACTCTAAGCCCCCTAATAAAATAACAAAGCCCCCCAAAATAAAAAATTCCCTACCCTATTCTAAATTAAAAAAGTTACAAGCTCTTTTACCTTACCAGCCCTGAACAGGGCCCTTTGCGGGGCATGCCCCAAGAAGTTCAGCTCTTTTGCCTGTAAAAAAAAACATACAATACCCCCCCCCAACATTACAACCCACCACCCACATACCCCTAATCTAACCCAAACCCCCCTTAAATAAACCTAACACTAATCCCCTGAAGATCTTCCTACCTTGTCTTCACCATCCAGGTATCACCGATCCGTCCTGGCTCCAAGATCTTCATCCAACCCAAGCGGGGGTTGGCGATCCATAATCCGGTGCTGAAGAGGTCCAGAAGAGGCTCCAAAGTCTTCCTCCTATCCGGCAAGAAGAGGACATCCGGACCGGCAAACATCTTCTCCAAGCGGCATCTTCGATCTTCTTCCATCCGGAGCGAAGCGGCAGGATCCTGAAGACCTCCAGCGCGGAACATCCATCCGGACCGACGACTGAACGACGAATGACTGTTCCTTTAAGGGACGTCATCCAAGATGGCGTCCCTCGAATTCCGATTGGCTGATAGGATTCTATCAGCCAATCGGAATTAAGGTAGGAATTTTCTGATTGGCTGATGGAATCAGCCAATCAGAATCTAGTTCAATCCGATTGGCCGATCCAATCAGCCAATCAGATTGAGCTCGCATTCTATTGGCTGATCGGAACAGCCAATAGAATGCGAGCTCAATCTGATTGGCTGATTGGATCAGCCAATCGGATTGAACTTGATTCTTATTGGCTGATTCCATCAGCCAATCAGAAAATTCCTACCTTAATTCCGATTGGCTGATAGAATCCTATCAGCCAATCGGAATTCGAGGGACGCCATCTTGGATGACGTCCCTTAAAGGAACAGTCATTCGTCGTTCAGTCGTCGGTCCGGATGGATGTTCCGCGCTGGAGGTCTTCAGGATCCTGCCGCTTCGCTCCGGATGGAAGAAGATTGAAGATGCCGCTTGGAGAAGATGTTTGCCGGTCCGGATGTCCTCTTCTTGCCGGATAGGAGGAAGACTTTGGAGCCTCTTCTGGACCTCTTCAGCACCGGATTATGGATCGCCAACCCCCGCTTGGGTTGGATGAAGATCTTGGAGCCAGGACGGATCGGTGATACCTGGATGGTGAAGACAAGGTAGGAAGATCTTCAGGGGCTTAGTGTTAGGTTTATTTAAGGGGGGTTTGGGTTAGATTAGGGGTATGTGGGTGGTGGGTTGTAATGTTGGGGGGGGGTATTGTATGTTTTTTTTTTACAGGCAAAAGAGCTGAACTTCTTGGGGCATGCCCCGCAAAGGGCCCTGTTCAGGGCTGGTAAGGTAAAAGAGCTTGTAACTTTTTTAATTTAGAATAGGGTAGGGAATTTTTTATTTTGGGGGGCTTTGTTATTTTATTAGGGGGCTTAGAGTAGGTGTAATTAGTTTAAAATTGTTGTAATATTTTTCTTATGTTTGTAAATATTTTTTTATTTTCTGTAACTTAGTTCTTTTTTATTTTTTGTACTTTAGCTAGTTTATTTAATTGTATTTATTTGTAGGAATTGTGTTTAATTAATTTATTGATAGTGTAGTGTTAGGTTAATTGTAGGTAATTGTAGGTAGTTTATTTAATTATTTTATTGATAGGGTAGTGTTAGGTTTAATTATATCTTAGGTTAGGATTTATTTTACAGGTAAATTTGTTATTATTTTAACTAGGTAACTATTAAATAGTTCTTAACTATTTAATAGCTATTGTACCTGGTTAAAATAATTACAAAGTTGCCTGTAAAATAAATATTAATCCTAAAATAGCTATAATATAATTATAATTTATATTGTAGCTATATTAGGATTTATTTTACAGGTAAGTATTTAGCTTTAAATAGGAATCATTTATTTAATAAGAGTTAATTTATTTCGTTAGATAAAAATTATATTTAACTTAGGGGGGTGTTAGTGTTAGGGTTAGACTTAGCTTTAGGGGTTAATCCATTTATTAGAATAGCGGTGAGCTCCGATCGGAAGATTAGGGGTTAATAATTGAAGGTAGGTGTCGGCGATGTTAGGGAGGGCAGATTAGGGGTTAATACTATTTATGATAGGGTTAGTGAGGCGGATTAGGGGTTAATAACTTTATTATAGTAGCGCTCAGGTCCGCTCGGCAGATTAGGGGTTAATAAGTGTAGGCAGGTGTCGGCGACGTTGTGGGGGGCAGATTAGGGGTTAATAAATATAATATAGGGGTCGGCGATGTTAGGGCAGCAGATTAGGGGTACATAGGGATAACGTAGGTTGCGGCGGTTTACGGAGCGGCAGATTAGGGGTTAAAAAAAATATGCAGGGGTCAGCGATAGCGGGAGCGGCAGATTAGGGGTTAATAAGTGTAAGGTTAGGGGTGTTTAGACTCGGGGTACATGTTAGAGTGTTAGGTGCAGACGTAGGAAGTGTTTCCCCATAGGAAACAATGGGGCTGCGTTAGGAGCTGAACGCTGCTTTTTTGCAGGTGTTAGGTTTTTTTTCAGCTCAAACAGCCCCATTGTTTCCTATGGGAGAATCGTGCACGAGCACGTTTTTGAGGCCGGCCGCGTCCGTAAGCAACTCTGGTATCGAGAGTTGCATTTGCGGTAAAAATGCTCTACGCTCCTTTTTTGGAGCCTAACGCAGCATTTGATTAAACTCTCGATACCAGAGTTAAATTTATGGTGCGGCCAGAAAAAAGCCCGCGGAGCGTTAACAGCCCTTTTACCGCCGAACTCCAAATCTAGGCCATAGTGTTGTGTGTTTTTTCCAAACAACTCAACTTTGGTTTCATCTGTCCACAGAATATTTTGCCAGTACTGCTGTGGAACATCCAGGTGCTCTTGTGCAAACTGTAAACGTGCAGCAATGTTTTGTTTGGACACCAGTGGCTTCCTCTGTGGTATCCTCCCATGAAATCCATTCTTCTTTAGTTTTTTAAGTATTGTAGATTCGCTAACAGGGATGTTAGCATTTGCCAGTGACTTTTGTAAGTCTTTAGCTAACACTCTAGGATTCTTCTTCACCTCATTGAGCAGTCTGCGCTGTGCTCTTGCAGTCATCTTTACAGGACGGCCACTTCTAGGGAGAGTAGCAGCAGTGCTGAACTTTCTCCATTTATAGACAATTTGTCTTACCGTGGACTGATGAACAGCAAGGCTTTTGGACATACTTTTATAACCCTTTCCAGCTTTATGCAAGTCAACAATTCTTAATCGTGGGTCTTCTGAGAGCTCTTTTGTGCGAGGCATCATTCACACCAGGCAATGCTTCTTGTGAAAAGCAAACCCAGAACTGGTGTGTTTTTTTTATAGGGCAGGGCAGCTGTAACCAACACCTCCAATCTCATCTCATTGATTGGACTTCAGTTGGCTGACATCTCACTCCAATTAGCTTTTGGAGATGTCATTAGTCTAGGGGTTCACATACTTTTTCCACCTGCACTGTGAATGTTTACATGATGTGTTCAATAAAAATATGGCAACATTTCATTCTTTGTGTGTTATTAGTTTAAGCAGACTGTGATTGTGTATTGTTGTGACTTAGATGATGATCAGATCACATTTTACGACCAATTTGCGCAGAAATCCATATAATTCCAAAGGGTTCACATACTTTTTCTTGCAACTGTAAATATGTAACTACCAATTTAATAAAATATTAATAGAACAGAGATAAATCTAACTGATTATTGAGACCTTTTGGATACATTGTACCAAGACGTTGTATCCATCGTGCCTCTCTCTTTAAGGGTTCTTCATCTCTGTTACCACCTTTTTTGAGAGGTGGAATTCTGTCTATCAGCATAGTCCTTATCATAGCAATGGTATGGCCATGTTCTAAAAAATGGCGTGCTACAGGTTGATCACTCTCGTGATTCTTATAGGCTGCCCTAATTTCCCTTTTGTGGTTGGCAAGAAGTTCTCTGAGAGGTACAGGTCTTGCCAACATAGTACCTCCCACATGGACAAATGATAATGTAGATAACAAAATCTGAAGTGCATGTTAGTCTGTGTCTGATAGAATATTGTTTTGTCCTATAAGGGTGTCTGAATGTCTCCCCTGTTAACATGGTGTCACAAGTTACGCAAACTGCCACATTTATAACAACCTGTCTTTCTCTTAGGTAACCAAGTTTGTGTATCTCTAATTACATCATGTTTGACTATCATGGATCTTAGACTTTTACCTTTTTGATACACACATATGTGGAGGTTTTAAATCTTTAAAAGGAAGAGTAGGGGCCTCTGCAAGGATATACCAATTTTTAGCCAGAGTTTTTAACCAGATTGCTGGCTGGCATATATGTGGTAATACAATTAAGGGCATTAGGTTCAGATTTTTTGACTTTGCTTTTAGTGATGAATGATCCCTGATCTAAATGTTCAATTTCGCTTAAGGTTTTCATAATATCTTTCAAGTTGTAACCCCTTGCCAAGAATTTGTCTCTCATCAGTACAAATTTGTATTGTTTGTCAGAGGGCTCAGTGTTGTTTCTAATTACCCTCAATAGTTGGGATTTCAAAATTCCAAATTTTAACTGAGGAAGATGGAAACTTTGAAATTTCAACAGTGTATTTCTATCTGTTGGCTTAGAGAAATGTTTAGTGTTTAACATGCATTGCCCCTCAACATCCTGTTTATAGAAACAAAGATCTAAAAATTTGATTTGCTCAGTCATATTCAATTTTAAATTGTACATTGGATAAATTATCATTTAGCTGTTTGTATCATACTAAAAGTTCTGACTCACTGCCACCCCATACTATTAACAGGTCGTCAATGTATCAACGATATATTAGGATATTAGGGTTATTATCTTTGAAAGCAAAACAATCCTCATACTATGATATGAAGAGATTTGCATAAGCCGGGGCCATTGGCAAACCCATGGCTGTGCCAATGAGTTGCAAATAATATGTGTTTTTAAATAAAAAATAATTATGTGTTAGACATATGTCCAACAGTTCAACAATAAACTCAATAGGTAGTCCGGTATAATTTGGATCAGAGGATAATTTGGTTCTTACAGCCTGGAGGCCCAGGTTGTGAGGGATGATGGTATATAGACTGGCCACATCTAATGTGACCAGTAATACATTTTTTGCAAACATTTTATCTCCCAATAATTTTATAACTTCAATGGAATCCAAAATAAAAGATCTTGTTTTTTTAACTGTATCCTGTAAAAAATAATCCACATATTGGGCCACACTTGGATAGGGTGACCCAATAGCAGACACAATGGGGTTCCTGATTGTCTTTGGGAGTCTTTATGAATTCTAGGAACACTATAAATATAAGGATATCTGGGATGGTCTGTGGTCAGAAATTTGTGTATAGTCTCATCAATAAACCCGCTTTGGAGCACCATTAATAATGTCTTATAGAATGCTAATTTAAATTCTTTAGTAGGGTTTTTAGGTAAAGTGCGATATGTCTGTGTATCTTTTAACTGATTCAGTAACTCTGTTCTATAATAAGAGTGGTCTAAGATGACAATAGCACCGCCCTTGTCTGCGGGGCAAATAACAATTGATTTGTCATCCCGCAAACTACAAACTGCTTGCCACTCATGAGCCCCCATATTGTCATGTTGTCATACAAGGGACTAACATACTTTATTTATTGCAACAGAGCATAAAGAGGTATAGGTTTTAATAGAAGGATGGGTATGGGGGGGCGGGGTTCAAATCTTGACTTTGATTTAAATAAAGAATGACATTGGCCTTTATTGGAATTAGACTTTTGAAACATATCTTTGAGTTTTAGTTGGCGTTGAAACCTAGTTATATCAATTGGATTATCAAAGTCATCAATTTTAGGAGTGGGCACATAATTTAACCCTTTGTTGAGCAATGTTATCTCATGTTCACTGAATGCCCGACTGCTAAGATTTATGACTACACATTCATTTGTCATGTTTTGGATTTTATTTTGGTTGCCACCCCATCTGACATGGTTTCTACGTCTTTTCACACGTTTTAATTTAAGATTTTAAAGTGTACACAACATATTATGTTTTACAGATCTGGATGTTATATGTGTGACGGAGGAAATGTGGATCCCTTGGAGGCTGATGGTAAGTCAAATATATATGCCAACATTTATATAACGTGTATTGTTTAGAAATATTAATTTTGAATAAAAATAAAGTCTACACCTTGGTCCTGTTCAAAAATATTATCACATTAAGTTTCAAATACACTACTGCCCCACTTTCTATATCATGCAGCATCAACATAGAAATTAAAAATATCTTTTTTATTTTGGTATAAATTGTCAGGAATTACATCATAATGTCACATGCATATTACATCCAATCACACAACAATCATCTTATAATTGTACAGACAGTTATTGCTATTCATCTGAGTGTGTTATGGTTTAAGTACAATTGTATATCCTTAATTGCAGGACCACTCAGTCTCACACCAAACCTTAGGTTCATAAGATTTAACAAGAACCTTGTTTTTGCTCATTGATCTGAGGGTCAATGCTGCATGGATACAGAGTGAATAAATACTTAGTAAAATGATACAATGGGTTAACTGTTGCAACACTGGGGTGCATACACAGCTATACATTGTGAAAAATAATGGCGAGAGCTGCACAATGGTTTTATAGAGGAATGTAGTCAAAATTGGTAGCTAGATGAATATCAGCCACTTATGTGATTACAGTTGCATACTGTGAGTGTTCCCACTTATAGGCAGACAAATATGTTAGCAAGGAGAACGGTCATACGGCAATGCAGTTAAGCAACAAGACAGTTCGTATAGTAATGCAGTTATGCAACAAGACAGTTCATCAACTGAAGATAATAGCAAGATGTCAGGCAGATAATGGTTAATCAAACTGCAAGCTCAATTGTTGTGCAGCAGAGGTTAGTCAGAGCGTGCAGTAGTCAAAGGCAGCCCCAGAAGCAGAAGTTAGCAGCGGATATCAACAGAAGTTCACAAGGATGCGGTAGCTATTATAAGCAGAGTTTATACAGTATGCAGGAGGACTAGAGCACTGTACGTTACCGCCTTAGATGAGGAGAGAGACCAGAGCTTCAGAGAGAGGTCTGACAACACGCCCGTGCTGTTTGTTTGTTCACCGTGAGTCAGAGATTCCGGAGAGAGGGGATGACGTCAGACGCCACTCACGGCTACAGGTTGTTATGCCTAATGCGTCTCAGATCCTTGTGCAGGAGCTGCACGAAATTGATGATGAGAGATCCTAAATAACTCACAAGAGAGGTAGGATTATTCCATATGAGCAGAAAGACAGGTTACTTTGTAGAAGGGAGAATGTAGAAATCCACAAACATGGATAGGAGCAAGGTGTCTTCGCTAGAGCTTAGCCTAAGCCAAGTATACACAAATTACCAAGCATAGGTAGACAGGAGGAGGGGCCTTAAATAGGATGCCAGGACCTGATCAGCTGCAGTTAAAGGTACAGGAACGTACAGGAACATAACAGAATGTCTAGATGCAGACCAGCTTGTTATGTCATCATTGCTCTGAGCTTATCAGCCATTTCTAAGTATACATAAAACATAATCATGTTAAAATTCATTGATTTAATTTCATGATGCATGATCAGTAAAGGGTTTTTCACATGATTTATGTGTAGACTGTCCATTTCACTAAGACAAACATTAATATTTCTATAACCTAAAATGTTCAAGTCTGAATGTGTCTATTAATATTGGGATGACATACATTTAATCCAAATGTAAACGATATATTCAAAATAAATACTATGGAAATGTAATATCAGATAGCTTTCTATTGTTAATAGGTAATAGGAAAGGTAATGTCTACTGTGTAAATGTTTGGAATAGTAATTGATTGAACCATCAAGCTTAAAAGAATTATATTTAACATTACCATGGAAATCATCTTAATCTATTTAGTAATCAGTGATTACCTTGTTTCAAAGCCTATGTGGAGTGGCCATTTATATTTGCTCATATGACACACTCCCATATTATCCAATTAGTGAAAGTCAATCCATGGGCATGTTTCTAAAAAATGTTGGTCACATTTAATAATGCACTTGAGATGTGATCCAATGATAAGTACATCAAATAAGAGACCTGTAGACTGTAAGCTCTCCAAAGCAGGGTCTGCTCCCTCCTGTACTAGATTTGTTTAGCTTTGTTATGTTTTGTATTTTATCACAAATCCTTGTCATTGTATACCCCTATCATTGTACCCAGCGCTACGGAATTTGGCGGCGCTATACAAATAAATGATAATAATAATAATAAGAGATGGACCTCTATGTCTTTTCTATATCAAATGCATACATGTGTACTGATATATATTATCAAAAAGAGAAATGTAATATAGTAAAATCATAAAGATTAGCACATAATGTATTTATTAAACGTTCAAGAAAAAGTACCAGTGAGCAAACATTATAGTTTCAAGGATCAAATCCAAAATATTTGAAATTAGACTTGATTCAAATCAATTGATACCTTTAAACATAGTCATTATTGTGACTTTGTCTAATTTGTGAACAAAATAAATAATTACATATTTCAAAAGATGATGAATATAAGTTTGAAATGTAAATAATATATTTTCAGATAATATATGTATTGAAACAATTGTATTATATATTTCAGATGGACCATCCACTTTTGGGCATCACCCTGCCACACCCAACTTCATAGGCCCCACCTTCCCCACCTGTGCAGGCCCCAACTTCACAGGCCCCACCTTCCCCACCTGTGCAGGCCCCAACTTCACAGGCCCCACCTTCCCCAAATGTGCAGGCCCCAACTGCACATACCCCAACTTCCCCACCTGTGCACTTCCCAACTGCACAGGCCCCACCTTCCCCACCTGTGCAGACCCCAAATGAGCAGGCCACACCTTCCCAACCTGAGCGTGCCCCGCCTTGCCACGCCCATCCTCCCCGCCAACCCATTTTCACTGTTCCTCACCTTCCTAGGCCTGTGTATCCTGATCTCCTTCCCAGCCACAGATGTAAGTATCATTACAAATCAACATTAGACCATACATTCGTAAAGGAACATTATACTGATCTAATTATCCCTAAATTTTGTTATAATCAAAACATTTATTTCTAAAACTTTTAATTCTGATATGAATGTAAATGTTTCATATTTACATTCTTTGAAATTATCATCAACATGTTTTTATTTTAAAAATGATATAGTCTATATTTTAGATTTCAAATATGTAAAAAAAATGTTTTTGCTTTATTTAATCACAGCCCCTTTCCCTGTGTATCATAAACTAAAGAAAACATAATTTATGTAAGAACTTACCTGATAAATTCATTTCTTTCATATTAGCAAGAGTCCATGAGCTAGTGACGTATGGGATATACATTCCTACCAGGAGGGGCAAAGTTTCCCAAACCTCAAAATGCCTATAAATACACCCCTCACCACACCCACAATTCAGTTTAACGAATAGCCAAGAAGTGGGGTGATAAAAAAGTGCGAAAGCATATAAAATAAGGAATTGGAATAATTGTGCTTTATACAAAATCATAACCACCACAAAAAAAGGGCGGGCCTCATGGACTCTTGCTAATATGAAAGAAATGAATTTATCAGGTAAGTTCTTACATAAATTATGTTTTCTTTCATGTAATTAGCAAGAGTCCATGAGCTAGTGACGTATGGGATAATGACTACCCAAGATGTGGATCTTTCCACACAAGAGTCACTAGAGAGGGAGGGATAAAATAAAGACAGCCAATTCCTGCTGAAAATAATCCACACCCAAAATAAAGTTTAACGAAAAACATAAGCAGAAGATTCAAACTGAAACCACTGCCTGAAGTACTTTTCTACCAAAAACTGCTTCAGAAGAAGAAAATACATCAAAATGGTAGAATTTAGTAAAAGTATGCAAAGAGGACCAAGTTGCTGCTTTGCAGATCTGGTCAACCGAAGCTTCATTCCTAAACGCCCAGGAAGTAGATACTGACCTAGTAGAATGAGCTGTAATTCTCTGAGGCGGAATTTTACCCGACTCAACATAGGCAAGATGAATTAAAGATTTCAACCAAGATGCCAAAGAAATGGCAGAAGCTTTCTGGCCTTTCCTAGAACCGGAAAAGATAACAAATAGACTAGAAGTCTTACGGAAAGATTTCGTAGCTTCAACATAATATTTCAAAGCTCTAACAACATCCAAAGAATGCAACGATTTCTCCTTAGAATTCTTAGGATTAGGACATAATGAAGGAACCACAATTTCTCTACTAATGTTGTTGGAATTCACAACTTTAGGTAAAAATTCAAAAGAAGTTCGCAACACCGCCTTATCCTGATGAAAAATCAGAAAAGGAGACTCACAAGAAAGAGCAGATAATTCAGAAACTCTTCTAGCAGAAGAGATGGCCAAAAGGAACAAAACTTTCCAAGAAAGTAATTTAATGTCCAATGAATGCATAGGTTCAAACGGAGGAGCTTGAAGAGCTCCCAGAACCAAATTCAAACTCCAAGGAGGAGAAATTGACTTAATGACAGGTTTTATACGAACCAAAGCTTGTACAAAACAATGAATATCAGGAAGAATAGCAATCTTTCTGTGAAAAAGAACAGAAAGAGCAGAGATTTGTCCTTTCAAAGAACTTGCGGACAAACCCTTATCTAAACCATCCTGAAGAAACTGTAAAATTCTCGGTATTCTAAAAGAATGCCAAGAAAAAAGATGAGAAAGACACCAAGAAATATAAGTCTTCCAGACTCTATAATATATCTCTCGAGATACAGATTTACGAGCCTGTAACATAGTATTAATCACGGAGTCAGAGAAACCTCTTTGACCAAGAATCAAGCGTTCAATCTCCATACCTTTAAATTTAAGGATTTCAGATCCTGATGGAAAAAAGGACCTTGTGATAGAAGGTCTGGTCTTAACGGAAGAGTCCACGGTTGGCAAGAGGCCATCCGGACAAGATCCGCATACCAAAACCTGTGAGGCCATGCTGGAGCTACCAGCAGAACAAACGAGCATTCCTTCAGAATCTTGGAGATCACTCTTGGAAGAAGAACTAGAGGCGGAAAGATATAGGCAGGATGATACTTCCAAGGAAGTGATAATGCATCCACTGCCTCCTCCTGAGGATCCCGGGATCTGGACAGATACCTGGGAAGTTTCTTGTTTAGATGGGACGCCATCAGATCTATTTCTGGAAGTTCCCACATTTGAACAATCTGAAGAAATACCTCTGGGTGAAGAGACCATTCGCCCGGATGCAACATTTGGCGACTTAGATAATCCGCTTCCCAATTGTCTACACCTGGGATATGAACCGCAGAGATTAGACAGGAGCTGGATTCCGCCCAAACCAAAATTCGAGATACTTCTTTCATAGCCAGAGGACTGTGAGTCCCTCCTTGATGATTGATGTATGCCACAGTTGTGACATTGTCTGTCTGAAAACAAATGAACGATTCTCTCTTCAGAAGAGGCCAAAACTGAAGAGCTCTGAAAATTGCACGGAGTTCCAAGATATTGATAGGTAATCTCACCTCCTGAGATTCCCAAACTCCCTGTGCCGTCAGAGATCCCCACACAGCTCCCCAACCCGTGAGACTTGCATCTGTTGAAATTACAGTCCAGGTCGGAAGCACAAAAGAAGCCCCCTGAATTAAACGATGGTGATCTGTCCACCATGTTAGAGAGTGCCGAACAATCGGTTTTAAAGATATTGTTTGAGATATCTTCGTGTAATCCTTGCACCATTGCTTCAGCATACAGAGCTGAAGAGGTCGCATGTGAAAACGAGCAAAGGGGATCGCGTCCGATGCAGCAGTCATAAGACCTAGAATTTCCATGCATAAGGCTACCGAAGGGAATGATTGTGACTGAAGGTTTCGACAAGCTGCAATCAATTTTAGACGTCTCTTGTCTGTTAAAGACAGAGTCATGGACACTGAATCCATCTGGAAACCCAGAAAGGTTACCCTTGTCTGAGGAATCAAAGAACTTTTTGGTAAATTGATCCTCCAACCATGATCTTGAAGAAACAACACAAGTCGATTCGTATGAGATTCTGCTAAATGTAAAGACTGAGCAAGTACCAAGATATCGTCCAAATAAGGAAATACCACAATACCCTGTTCTCTGATTACAGACAGAAGGGCACCGAGAACCTTTGTAAAAATTCTTGGAGCTGTAGCTAGGCCAAACGGCAGAGCCACAAACTGGTAATGCTTGTCCAGAAAAGAGAATCTCAGGAACTGAAAATGATCTGGATGAATTGGAATATGCAGATATGCATCCTGTAAATCTATTGTGGACATATAATTCCCTTGCAGAACAAAAGGCAAGATAGTCCTTATAGTTACCATTTTGAACGTTGGTATCCTTACATAACGATTCAATATTTTTAGATCCAGAACTGGTCTGAAGGAATTCTCCTTCTTTGGTACAATGAAGAGATTTGAATAAAACCCCATCCCCTGTTCCTGAACTGGAACTGTCATAATTACTCCAGTCAACTCTAGATCTGAAACACATTTCAGAAATGCTTGAGCTTTTACTGGATTTACTGGGACACGGGAAAGAAAAAATCTCTTTGCAGGAGGTCTTATCTTGAAACCAATTCTGTACCCTTCTGAAACAATGTTCTGAATCCAAAGATTGTGAACAGAATTGATCCAAATTTCCTTGAAAAAACGTAACCTGCCCCCTACCAGCTGAGCTGGAATGAGGGCCGCACCTTCATGTGGACTTAGAAGCAGGCTTTGCCTTTCTAGCTGGCTTGGATTTATTCCAGACTGGAGATGGTTTCCAAACTGAAACTGCTCCTGAGGATGAAGGATCAGGCTTTTGTTCTTTGTTGAAACGAAAGGAACGAAAACGATTATTAGCTCTACTTTTACCTTTAGATTTTTTATCCTGTGGTAAAAAAGTTCCTTTCCCACCAGTAACAGTTGAAATGATGGAATCCAACTGAGAACCAAATAATTTGTTACCCTGGAAAGAAATAGAAAGTAAAGTTGATTTAGAAGCCATATCAGCATTCCAAGTTTTAAGCCATAAAGCTCTTCTAGCTAAAATAGCTAGAGACATAAACCTGACATCAACTCTGATAATATCAAAAATGGCATCACAGATAAAATTATTAGCATGCTGAAGAAGAATAATAATGTCATGAGAATCACGATGTGTTACTTGTTGCGCTAAAGTTTCCAACCAAAAAGTTGAAGCTGCAGCAACATCAGCCAAAGATATAGCAGGTCTAAGAAGATTACCTGAACACAGATAAGCTTTTCTTAGAAAGGACTCAATTTTCCTATCTAGAGGATCCTTAAACGAAGTACCATCTGACGTAGGAATAGTAGTACGTTTAGCAAGGGTAGAAATAGCCCCATCAACTTTAGGGATTTTGTCCCAAAATTCTAATCTGTCAGACGGCACAGGATATAAATGCTTAAAACGTTTAGAAGGAGTAAATGAATTACCCAATTTATCCCATTCTTTGGAAATTACTGCAGAAATAGCATTAGGAACAGGAAAAACTTCTGGAATAACCACAGGAGCTTTAAATACCTTATCTAAACGTTTAGAATTAGTATCAAGAGGACTAGAATCCTCTATTTCTAAAGCAATTAGAACTTCTTTAAGTAAAGAACGAATAAATTCCATTTTAAATAAATATGAAGATTTATCAGCATCAACCTCAGAGACAGAATCCTCTGAACCAGAGGAGTCATCAGAATCAGAATGATGATGTTCATTTAAAAATTCATCTGTAGGGAGAGAAGTTTTAAAAGATTTTTTACGTTTACTAGAAGGAGAAATAACAGACATAGCCTTCTTTATGGATTCAGAAACAAAATCTCTTATATTATCAGGAACATTCTGCACCTTAGATGTTGAGGGAACTGCAACAGGCAATGGTACTTTACTAAAGGAAATATTATCTGCTTTAACAAGTTTGTCATGACAATCAATACAAACAACAGCTGGAGAAATAGCTACCAAAAGTTTACAGCAGATACACTTAGCTTTGGTAGATTCAGCACTTGACAGCGATTTTCCTGTAGTATCTTCTGGCTCAGATGCAACGTGAGACATCTTGCAATATGTAAGAGAAAAAACAACATATAAAGCAAAATTGATCAAATTCCTTAAATGACAGTTTCAGGAATGGGAAAGAATGCCAAAGAACAAGCTTCTAGCAACCAGAAGCAATAAAAAATGAGACTTAAATAATGTGGAGACAAAAGCGACGCCCATATTTTTTTGCGCCAAATAAGACGCCCACATTATTTGGCGCCTAAATGCTTTTTGGCGCCAAAAATGACGCCACATCCGGAACGCCGACATTTTTGGCGCGAAATAACGTCAAAGAATGACGCAACTTCCGGCGACACGTATGACGCCGGAAACGGAAATAGAATTTTTGCGCCAAAAAAGTCCGCGCCAAGAATGACGCAATAAAATGAAGCATTTTCAGCCCCCGCGAGCCTAACAGCCCACAGGGAAAAAGTCATATTTTAAGGTAAGAAAAAATGGTCAAATCAAAATGCATTATCCCAAATATGAAACTGACTGTCTGAAAATAAGGAAAGTTGAACATTCTGAGTCAAGGCAAATAAATGTTTGAATACATATATTTAGAACTTTATAAACAAAGTGCCCAACCATAGCTTGGAGTGTCACAGAAAATAAGACTTACTTACCCCAGGACACTCATCTACATATAGCAGATAGCCAAACCAGTACTGAAACGAGAATCAGCAGAGGTAATGGTATATATAAGAGTATATCGTCGATCTGAAAAGGGAGGTAAGAGATGAATCTCTACGACCGATAACAGAGAACCTATGAAATAGACCCCTTAGAAGGAGATCACTGCATTCAAATAGGCAATACTCTCCTCACATCCCTCTGACATTCACTGCACGCTGAGAGGAAAACCGGGCTCCAACTTGCTGCGGAGCGCATATCAACGTAGAATCTAGCACAAACTTACTTCACCACCTCCATCGGAGGCAAAGTTTGTAAAACTGAATTGTGGGTGTGGTGAGGGGTGTATTTATAGGCATTTTGAGGTTTGGGAAACTTTGCCCCTCCTGGTAGGAATGTATATCCCATACGTCACTAGCTCATGGACTCTTGCTAATTACATGAAAGAAATAATAATTTGGTGATAGATTTATTATTTTATTTTATATCTAAATGTTTTATCTATGAAGAACATATTTAATGTCGAATTCTTCTTCTAAATAGTATATTTTATTATAATCATGATTTGTTTTTAAATTAGTACAATGTCCCTTTGATATATTTTAATTCTGTTCTGTCATTTATATTAATTTTAAATTAATTATTTTTGTTTAGGTTGTGACTCAGCATGGTTGATGCTAGAGGCTCTAGCTAGATTGGAGGGAACCATGTTGATGCAGGATGCAGGATTACATGGTTCTGCAGATGCAGCTTAATCACCTTATGCTTAATTGCATGCTCCGTATGGAGGCCAGGTAGCAAGCTGCAGCTGTAGAAAAAACGTTGATATGCGGTGCTTCAGGAATATTCAAAAATAGACTTTATTTACAGCATTTACAGCATGGACACAGGATAAAAACAAGGGCTTGACGCGTTTCGGCTTACGCCGTCATCAGAACCCTAAGTCATGATATCCACCTACACATATTTAAAGGCATCACAACTTCCTGATAGGTTAATTACATAATCACACATTTAGACTTTAGAAAAATTAACCCCTTAAAAAAAAAAACTCAAACTTCCTATCTTTGTCCTTATATATATCTGTATTAGTCTTTGGTAACTAATTATTGTTCATAACCTAAATAACCCCGTAATCCAAGTTCCCATTTTTATAACATGTTTTGAAACTTAAACTATGCAAGGAATTATTTGGGTAAAAAAAACCTAGCAAGATATTAAAGCTTTGTATACATATACGTTCCTTTATATATGAACCCATATTAAAGTACATTCTTAGTTTATTAGGGTAAGGCTTGAGTTGAAGCATACAGATAAAAGTAAATATGTAAACAATAAAAGATTATATTAGGAGGGGAAGGAAGACAAAACAGGGTTGATTTCAAATGATCTCCATACGTTAATTTGATCTGCTTCAGTATTAAAACCTAACGGCACTCTCGTTTGCAAAGAAAAAATCCAAAATGCTTTCAGTTTGGACAACAGCATATCTATGTTTCCTCCTCTCTCTGTTAGGCTAACTTTCTCAATCACTTGCCACTTAAATGATTTCACATCTCCATTGTGTTTATCTATAAAGTGCGCAGCTAATGCAGAACAGGGAGTAGAGGTAGAGATATTTATTTAGATGCTCTCTTATCCTTACCCTCACCACCCTAGTGGTCATACCCACATATTGCATCTTGCACTCCGTACACTGAACTAGATAGATCACATATTTAGACCTGCAATTTGTACAGTTTACAATTTCATATACTTTTTGCGACACATGTGATTGGAACTGTTTCGAAAATACAGCATGTCCACAGGCTTTGCAATTTGTATTGCTGCACTTATAATGTCCTTTACATAGGAACCAACTCCTCCTATTTGGCTTTTTAGTGCTAACAACATTTGATGAAAGATGATGCCTATGGTACAATTGCGTTTAGAAACAAAACAGCATCCTTCCTTCACAATATCATACAAAACATTATCCCCTTTGAGAATGGATAAATGTTTTTTCACTATCTTAACAATTTGCCCATACTGACTACTGTAACTTGTGATAAAAGTTGGCCTATCTCTATTGTGTCTTCTCTTAAACTTTTTGTCATCAGAGAACAATTCCTTCCTGTCTAAATCTGCTACTTGTGCTATAGCTCTGCCTATAACCTCGCTGTTATAACTTTGGTCTAAGAACCTTTGTTTAAAGGGACATGAAACCCAAATTTCTTTCATGTAATTAGCAAGAGTCCATGAGCTAGTGACGTATGGGATATACATTCCTACCAGGAGGGGCAAAGTTTCCCAAACCTTAAAATGCCTATAAATACACCCCTCACCACACCCACAATTCAGTTTTACAAACTTTGCCTCCTATGGAGGTGGTGAAGTAAGTTTGTGCTAGATTCTACGTTGATATGCGCTCCGCAGCAGGTTGGAGCCCGGTTTTCCTCTCAGTGTGCAGTGAATGTCAGAGGGATGTGAGGAGAGTATTGCCTGTTTGAATTCAATGATCTCCTTCTACGGGGTCTATTTCATAGGTTCTCTGTTATCGGTCGTAGAGATTCATCTCTTACCTCCCTTTTCAGATCGACGATATACTCTTATAAATATACCATTACCTCTGCTGATTTTCGTTTCAGTACTGGTTTGGCTTTCTACAAACATGTAGATGAGTGTCCTGGGGTAAGTAAGTCTTATTTTCTGTGACACTCTAAGCTATGGTTGGGCACTTTTTTAATAAAGTTCTAAATATATGTATTCAAACATTTATTTGCCTTGACTCAGGATGTTCAACATTCCTTATTTTCAGACAGTCAGTTTCATATTTGGGATAATGCATTTGAATCAAATATTTTTCTTACCTTAAAGATTTGACTTTTTTCCCTGTGGGCTGTTAGGCTCGCGGGGGCTGAAAATGCTTCATTTTATTGCGTCATTCTTGGCGCGGACTTTTTTGGCGCAAAAAATCTTTTCTGTTTCCGGCGCCATACGTGTCGCCGGAAGTTGCGTCATTTTTGACGTTCTTTTGCGCCAAAAAATGTCGGCGTTCCGGACGTGGCGTCATTTTTGCCGCCAAAAGCATTTAGGCGCCAAATAATGTGGGCGTCTTATTTGGCGCTAAAAAAATATGGGCGTCGCTTTTGTCTCCACATTATTTAAGTCTCATTATTTATTGCTTCTGGTTGCTAGAAGCTTGTTCACTGGCATTTTTTTCCCATTCCTGAAACTGTCATTTAAGGAATTTGATCAATTTTGCTTTATATGTTGTTTTTTCTCTTACATATTGCAAGATGTCTCACGTTGCATCTGAGTCAGAAGATACTTCAGGAAAATCGCTGTCTGGTGCTGGAACTACCAAAGCTAAGTGTATCTGCTGTAAACTTTTGGTAGCTATTCCTCCAGCTGTTGTTTGTATTAATTGTCATGACAAACTTGTTAATGCAGATAATATTTCCTTTAGTAATGTACCATTACCTGTTGCAGTTCCATCAACATCTAATGTTCAGAATGTTTCTGATAACATAAGAGATTTTGTTTCTGAATAAAACCCCATCCCCTCTTCCAGAACTGGAACTGGCATAATTACTCCAGCCAACTCTAGATCATTATCAGTTCCTGAGATTCTCTTTTCTGGACAAGCATTACCAGTTTGTGGCTCTGCCGTTTGGCCTAGCTACAGCTCCAAGAATTTTTACAAAGGTTCTCGGTGCCCTTCTGTCTGTAATCAGAGAACAGGGTATTGTGGTATTTCCTTATTTGGACGATATCTTGGTACTTGCTCAGTCTTTACATTTAGCAGAATCTCATACGAATCGACTTGTGTTGTTTCTTCAAGATCATGGTTGGAGGATCAATTCACTAAAAAGTTCATTGATTCCTCAGACAAGGGTAACCTTTCTGGGTTTCCAGATAGATTCAGTGTCCATGACTCTGTCTTTGACAGACAAGAGACGTCTAAAATTGATTTCAGCTTGTCGAAACCTTCAGTCACAATCATTCCCTTCGGTAGCCTTATGCATGGAAATTCTAGGTCTTATGACTGCTGCATCGGACGCGATCCCCTTTGCTCGTTTTCACATGCGACCTCTTCAGCTCTGTATGCTGAATCAATGGTGCAGGGATTACACAAAGATATCTCAATTAATATCTTTAAAACCGATTGTACGACACTCTCTAACGTGGTGGACAGATCACCATCGTTTAATTCAGGGGGCTTCTTTTGTTCTTCCGACCTGGACTGTAATTTCAACAGATGCAAGTCTCACAGGTTGGGGAGCTGTGTGGGGATCTCTGACGGCACAAGGAGTTTGGGAATCTCAGGAGGTGAGATTACCGATCAATATTTTGGAACTCCGTGCAATTTTCAGAGCTCTTCAGTCTTGGCCTCTTCTGAAGAGAGAATCGTTCATTTGTTTTCAGACAGACAATGTAACAACTGTGGCATACATCAATCATCAAGGAGGGTCTCACAGTCCTCTGGCTATGAAAGAAGTATCTCGAATTCTGGTTTGGGCGGAATCCAGCTCCTGTCTAATCTCTGCGGTTCATATCCCAGGTATAGACAATTGGGAAGCGGATTATCTCAGTCGCCAAACGTTGCATCCGGGCGAATGGTCTCTTCACCCAGAGGTATTTCTTCAGATTGTTCAAATGTGGGAGCTTCCAGAAATAGATCTGATGGCGTCTCATCTAAACAAGAAACTTCCCAGGTATCTGTCCAGATCCCGGGATCCTCAGGCGGAAGCAGTGGATGCATTATCACTTCCTTGGAAGTATCATCCTGCCTATATCTTTCCGCCTCTAGTTCTTCTTCCAAGAGTAATCTCCAAGATTCTGAAGGAATGCTTGTTTGTTCTGCTGGTAGCTCCGGCATGGCCTCACAGGTTTTGGTATGCGGATCTTGTCCGGATGGCCTCTTGCCATCCGTGGACTCTTCCGCTAAGACCAGACCTTCTGTCGCAAGGTCCTTTTTTCCATCAGGATCTCAAATCCTTAAATTTAAAGGTATGGAGATTGAACGCTTGATTCTTGGTCAAAGAGGTTTCTCTGACTCTGTGATTAATACTATGTTACAGGCTCGTAAATCTGTATCCAGAGAGATATATTATAGAGTCTGGAAGACTTATATTTCTTGGTGTCTTTCTCATCATTTTTCTTGGCATTCTTTTAGAATTCCGAGAATTTTACAGTTTCTTCAGGATGGTTTAGATAAAGGTTTATCCGCAAGTTCTTTGAAAGGACAAATCTCTGCTCTTTCTGTTCTTTTTCACAGAAAGATTGCTAATCTTCCTGATATTCATTGTTTTGTACAAGCTTTGGTTCGTATAAAACCTGTCATTAAGTCAATTTCTCCTCCTTGGAGTTTGAATTTGGTTCTGGGGGCTCTTCAAGCTCCTCCGTTTGAACCTATGCATTCATTGGACATTAAATTACTTTCTTGGAAAGTTTTGTTCCTTTTGGCGATCTCTTCTGCCAGAAGAGTCTCTGAATTATCTGCTCTTTCTTGTGAGTCTCCTTTTCTGATTTTTCATCAGGATAAGGCGGTGTTGCGAACTTCTTTTGAATTTTTACCTAAGGTTGTGAATTCCAACAACATTAGTAGAGAAATTGTGGTTCCTTCATTATGTCCTAATCCTAAGAATTCTAAGGAGAAATCATTGCATTCTTTGGATGTTGTTAGAGCTTTGAAATATTATGTTGAAGCTACTAAGTCTTTCCGAAAGACTTCTAGTCTATTTGTTATCTTTTCCGGTTCTAGAAAAGGCCAGAAAGCTTCTGCCATTTCTTTGGCATCTTGTTTGAAATCTTTAATTCATCATGCCTATGTCGAGTCGGGTAAAACTCCGCCTCAAAGGATTACAGCTCATTCTACTAGGTCAGTTTCTACTTCCTGGGCGTTTAGGAATGAAGCTTCGGTTGATCAGATTTGCAAAGCAGCAACTTGGTCCTCTTTGCATACTTTTACTAAATTCTACCATTTTGATGTATTTTCTTCTTCTGAAGCAGTTTTTGGTAGAAAAGTACTTCAGGCAGCGGTTTCAGTTTGAATCTTCTGTTTATGTTTTTCATTAAACTTTATTTTGGGTGTGGATTATTTTCAGCAGGAATTGGCTGTCTTTATTTTATCCCTCCCTCTCTAGTGACTCTTGCGTGGAAAGATCCACATCTTGGGTAGTCATTATCCCATACGTCACTAGCTCATGGACTCTTGCTAATTACATGAAAGAAAACATAATTTATGTAAGAACTTACCTGATAAATTCATTTCTTTCATATTAGCAAGAGTCCATGAGGCCCGCCCTTTTTTGTGGTGGTTATGATTTTTTTTTGTATAAAGCACAATTATTCCAATTCCTTATTTTATATGCTTTCGCACTTTTTTCTTATCACCCCACTTCTTGGCTATTCATTAAACTGAATTGTGGGTGTGGTGAGGGGTGTATTTATCGGCATTTTAAGGTTTGGGAAACTTTGCCCCTCCTGGTAGGAATGTATATCCCATATGTCACTAGCTCATGGACTCTTGCTAATATGAAAGAAATTAATTTATCAGGTAAGTTCTTACATAAATTATGTTTTTTTATTTCATGATTTAGAAAGAGCATGCAATTTTAAACAACTTTCTAATTTACTTGTATTATCTAATTTGCTTCACTTTCTTGGTATACTTTGCTGAAAAGCATATCTAGATAGGCTTAGTAGCTGCTGATTGGTTGCTGCACATTGATGCCTCCTGTTATTGGCTCACCCATGTGCATTGCTATTTCTTCAACAAAGGATATCTGAAGAATGAAGCAAATTAGATAATAAAAGTAAATAGGAGTGTTGTTTAAAATTGTATTCTCTACTTGAATCCTGAAATAAAATTGTTGGGTTTAGTGTCCCTTTAAGTTCCATACTTTCTCTCTGAAAAACATCAGCCTCTGAGCAATTTTTTTTAAACCTTATATATTCCCCCTTTATTATGCCAAAGCCCGTATGCTTAGGATACAGGCTATTGGCATGGAGAATTGTATTAGACTGCAACGGCTTACGATATAGTTCACTTTTAATACTGCCTTTTGAAACATCACCCCTTAGTGTCACATCAAGAAAGGATATCTCTCTAGAACTGACTGCATATGCAAACTGTAAGCCTACTGTATTAAAGTTTAAATACTTTATAAAGTCTTCTACTTCTGAGACTGAGCCACTCCAAACAAAAATCAGATCATCTATATATCGATGATAAAACTTTATCCGGTTAATGTATGGGTTACTATCTCCATAAACGTGGAACAGTTCCCACAAACCCATAAATAGGTTGGCTTAGGAGGGGGCAAACTTAGCCCCCATAGCTGTTCCACGCTTCTGGAGATAGTAATTCCCATCAAATAAAAAGTAATTATGATTTAACAGGAATCTTGTTACTCTCATAACATAATCTTTAAATGACTCATCAAAAAGTGAGTTGCCATCAGCGGATGGGAAGGACTGTGATGCACTATGTCACCTTGTAAGATGGCTCAAAAGGGGCTGTGTTATCATTCTGACTTATTTGTCCTATTATATTATTTAATTATGTTTTATGACTTTCATAAATCATATTTATGATAATAAAAAGAATCATTTAATTGAAATGTTATATTTATTCTTTATTTATTAATGTTATTTCTAATAAAAGTGATTTTATGTTGAAATTCTTAAGTCATGCTGACAACAGTTATTAATTTATGGATATGCATTTATAAGGTACTTTTTAATATCTAATTTTGTTTTACTCAACATACACATATAATATATTTAAAACAGACTATAATCTGAATGTTGACAGCACAAATATTCCAATTCTCATGAAATCCTATTGTAGTAGTAGAACATAAGAAATCACTGTGTGTAATGCACACATATTTTAGATCATTAATCTCTTTCTACAATGTTTTATTATATTTAATTATCAAACGATATATTGCTATAGGTAACATATAATGTATAAACAATACACATTTCCGTGATGTATATAGTAGCATTATTTCTATGTTAAACCTTGATGCTTCCTAAATATTTCCTAATCTTACTATTTTAATGAAATATATATATTAACAACAATGGATTATATTTCACATATCACATTATTGTTATCTAGCGTTACATTATGTGAAGATGTGCATTACATAGAATAAACACGCTTCCTATTTAACAATATAGCACATGCTAGTTTTTTATATGAACAAAAGTTTTTATTGAATTTTACAGTGTACATTTTACATTTGACAAAGATTTCCATCATAATTACAGTTTAAATCATTAAATATGATTACATTTACCTCCTACACAGAAGCATAAACTCAACAAAACTAATTATTACCAACAATAACCTTTCAGAACCCTGTGGAAGAGGGGACCCAGCCTGGAGAAAGACCTGTGGTGTCCTATGTATTACCTCCCCCTGCCCCAGGGGAAATTGGGTACATCCCGAAGGAGGCGAAAGGGAAGTGTGTTGTGACCCACCCAGACATGCTGGGCAGGAGCGGGAGAGGCAGGGGGTCACCCACCTCGTGACTCTTTTGATTTTAGTCAGGTGTTCTGAATCTCTGCTGTCTATTTCTGGCTTCAGAATACATTTTCCAAGGTTCCCATATCTTCAGAAACTGCTCCTTATTGCCTATTATATCTGCAGATGCACTACTCATCTGATAGTATTTTATTATTATTATTATTATTATCGGTTATTTGTAGAGCGCCAACAGATTCCGCAGCGCTATAACCAAAGGGGGAGTACAACAAAACAATTATATGGTAGAGGGCCCTGCCAAGAGTTGCACTGTTGTAGTCAGCTCTTAAGAAGGTGATCCACAAACAGCTGGACTATTAGGCTTACATGCTAAGAGGGTTCAGGGGATTGCAGTGGAGGAGAGGAACTGGTATTAGGAAAGGTTAGCGTAGGTTGTATGCGTCCCTGAACAGTAGAGTCTTTAGGGAGCACTTGAAGCTTTTAAAACTAGAAGAGAGTCTTATGGAGCGAGGCAGAGAGTTCCACAATATGGGAGCCAGTCTGGAGAAGTCCTGTAAACGGGAGTGTGATGAGGTGACAAGAGAGGAGGAGAGTAGGAGGTCATGAGCAGAGCGAAGGGGACGGGAGGGAGAGTATCTGGAGACAAGGTCTGAGATGTAGGGGGGAGCAGTGCAGTTGAGTGCTTTGTATGTCAGAGTGAGGGTTTTGTGTTTGATCCTAGAGGCAAGAGGAAGCCAGTGAAGGGATTGGCAGAGAGGCGCAGCAGATGAAGAGCGACGTGTAAGGAAGATGAGTCTGGCAGAGGCATTTATTATGGATTGTAAAGGAGCTAGGCGGCAGGTGGGGAGACCAGAGAGGACAGAGTTGCAGTAATCAAGGCGGGAAAGAATAAGAGAGTGGATTAAAATCTTAGTTGCGTCTTGTGTAAGGAAGTGTCTAATTTTAGAGATGTTTTTAAGGTGAAAGCGGCAGGCTTTAGCCAATGACTGAATGTGAGGAGTGAAGGAAAGATCTGAGTCGAATGTGACCCCGAGACATCGGGCGTGCGGTGTAGGGGTGATGATGGAGTTGTCGACAGTTATAGAGATATTGGGGGTGGAGATTTTGGAAGAAGGGGGGAAAATGAGGAGCTCAGTTTTGGAGAGATTTAGCTTGAGGTAGTGAGAGGACATCCAGGAAGAGATGTGAGAAAGACAGTTAGTGACACGGGTTAGCAAGGAAAGAGATAGTTCTGGTGCAGAGAAGTAGATTTGGGTGTCATCGGCATACAAATGATATTGGAAACCGTGGGACTTAATTAGGGAACCTAGTGATGACGTATAGATAGAGAAGAGAAGGGGACCGAGGACAGAGCCCTGCGGTACTCCGACAGAAAGTGGTGACGGGGCAGAGGAGGCCCCAGAGAAGGCTACACTGAAGGTACGGTTTGACAGGTAGGAAGAGAGCCACGAAAGGGCTGTGTCACAGATGCCGAAGGATTGGAGGGTTTGGAGCAGAAGAGGGTGGTCGACCGTGTCAAAGGCTGCGGACAGATCAAGGAGGATAAGCAGAGAGAAGTGGCCTTTTGATTTGGCTGTAAGTAGGTCGTTGGTGACCTTAACAATAGCTGTCTCTGTGGAGTGATAGGGACGAAATCCAGATTGCAGCGGGTGAAGAAGGGAGTTTAACGTAAGGAAATGGGATAGGCGTGCATATACTAGTTTTTCGAGAAGCTTTGAAGCAAGAGGGAGGAGGGAAATTGGGCGGTAGTTGGATGGGGAGGTAGGATCAAGGGAAGGTTTTTTGAGGATAGGTGTGACCAGCGCATGTTTCAATGATGAGGGAAATGTACCAGTGCTGAGGGAGAGGTTGAAAATGTGTGTTAGTATAGGGGTAAGGGTAGCAGAGAGAGAGGGGAGCAGCTGTGAGGGGATAGGGTCAAGGGGACAGGTAGTGAGGTGAGAGCGCAGTATAAGTGCTGAAACTTCATCCTCAGTAACAGGGGAGAATGAACTAAGTTTCAGGTTATGAGGGTTGTGGTTGGGTGAGAGTATTTGAGGAGGGGAGAGAATGGAATTGTGTTGAGAGCTGATTTCATTTCTGATGGAGTCAATTTTGTTAATGAAGTGACTGGCAAAGTCTTGGGCTGACAGAGAAGTTGTAATAGGAAGTGGGGGAGGGCGGAGGAGAGTATTGAAAGTGGAGAACAGACGTTTTGGGTTTGAAGAAAGATTAGAGATAATGTTAGAGAAGTAGTGTTGCTTGTGGAAATTAAGGGCAGAGTAGTAGGAGTTCAAGATGAATTTGTAATGAAGAAAATCATCAGAACTCCGTGATTTTCTCCAATGCCGTTCAGCAGTACGGGAACATCTGCGTAGGTACCGTGTCAGAGGAGTATGCCAGGGCTGGGGATGAGTGTGTGATTTCCTAGCAGTGGTAAGAGGGGCGAGATTGTCAAGGACGGATATAAGGGTGGAATTATAGTGGCAGATAGATTGTTCAGGGCAGGAAAAGGAGGAGAAGGATGAGAGGAGTGGATGAAGGGAATTAGCAAGTTGTTGCTGATCTAAAGACCTAATGCTTCTGTGAAGTTTGATGTGAGGAGTAGAAGGTGGGAGAGTTGTAGGAAGGGATGAAATGTTGCAGGTAAGGAGATGGTGGTCAGACAGAGGAAAAGGGGAGTTTGAGAAGTTTGAGAGAGTGCATCGATAGCTAAAGATCAGGTCAAGGGAGTGACCGTCTTTGTGAGTGGGAGAATCAGTCCATTGTGACAGACCGAAGGAGGAAGTGAGTTGCAGAAGTTGTTTAGCAGATGAGGCAGTGGGATTGTTAAGGGGGATGTTGAAGTCACCAAGAATGAGGGCAGGGGTGTCAGAGGAAAGGAAGTAGGGTAGCCAGGCAGCCAAGTGATCTAGAAATTGAGTTGCGGAGCCAGGGGGTCGGTATATGACTGCTTCACGTACAGAGAGAGGGGAGAATAAGCAAATCATGTGGGTTTCGAATGAGGGAAAAGTGAGGGAAGAGATAGGGTGTATTTGTTGAAAGGTGCAACGAGAGGAAAGTAAAATACCTACACCACCTCCTTGTCTATTACCAGACCTAGGAGTGTGGCTGAAGTGTAGACCCCCATGTGACAGAGCAGCAGTGGATGCTGTGTCTAGGGGAGAGAGCCAGGTTTCTGTTAGGGCCAGAAGGTTGAGGGAGCGGGAGATGAAGAGGTCATGTATAGAAGTGAGTTTGTTGCAAACAGAGCGAGAGTTCCAGAGTGCACAGGTGAATGGGGTAGTGGCTTTAGATGCAAGAGGAATGTGAGAAAGGTGTGCAGAGTTTTGTTTTCTGAGTCTATGGGATGGTACACATGGATGTGCATGGCTTGTCAGTGGTTGGGGACCGGGATTAGGGGAGATGTCACCAGCAGTAAGTAGAAGCAAGAGGGAGAGTGACATGAGATGAGATACAGATTTGCAGTAGTGAGACTGCTTTTGAGATGGGGTGGAGGGGGTAGAGAGAGTGTTTAGGAATAGGTAAAGTTCATGAGTAGAAAAGTAAGGTGAGTTTAGGAGAGATGGGCTAATGAACAGTGCAGGTGGAGATGGAGAAGGAGTAATTGAATAGTGTAGTTTGTTATAGAGACAAAGGGTAGCAAAAAGGAATATGAATATATTGAGCATTTTTACAGAATTGGGAACCAGTTAAAAACATAAGACACAGAATTACTGTAGCAATTGCATAAGGGAATGAAAGGTATATGAAACATAATATAATAAAAGTACTGTGTATTCTATGGGGTTAAGGGAATGGAAGGATGTGCTGATCAGTGTGTGCACCTGTCATTTCAGGAGAGTTAAAGTTGTGTGGGAGACTATCTATAAATGAGGAAGTGAACTTGGGGTGGTGGGGTGAGGGGTAGGGTGGGAGGGAAGCTGTTTCCCAGAAGGCTACCTGTAGAAAGTTATGTGGCAGTTTCAGTTAAGTGAGAAGGTCTGTGATTTTTTCTGTGTTCTTAGACTGTGTAAAGGGAGAGAGATAAATTGGTTAATGATGGTCCAGAGAAAGTGTGTTAAAATGAGTGGGAGGGTACATTTATGGACATTTTAAGCTAAGGGTCAGTCATGCAGAAACCAAAAAACACATCAAAAAACAAAATATTAGAGATAAGACAGACATATAAGAGTGAAATAAAACCATTAAGACAAATAGACAGATAAATGTACAACAGCTGCTTAAACTGTGCAAATTATGACTAGCACAGCCTGTAATATATACATTTAAAGTAAAAACAAAACAAAAGGAATTATCACTAAATATACAAACACATACAATAAACAACTTAGCAGGTAAAATATAATGAAGCTGTTTCCCAGAAGGCTACCTGTAGAAAGTTATGTGGCAGTTTCAGTTAAGTGAGAAGGTCTGTGATTTTTTCTGTGTTCTTAGACTGTAGAAAGTTATGTGGCAGTTTCAGTTAAGTGAGAAGGTCTGTGATTTTTTCTGTGTTCTTAGACTGTAGAAAGTTATGTGGCAGTTTCAGTTAAGTGAGAAGGTCTGTGATTTTTTCTGTGTTCTTAGACTGTAGAAAGTTATGTGGCAGTTTCAGTTAAGTGAGAAGGTCTGTGATTTTTTCTGTGTTCTTAGACTGTAGAAAGTTATGTGGCAGTTTCAGTTAAGTGAGAAGGTCTGTGATTTTTTCTGTGTTCTTAGACTGTAGAAAGTTATGTGGCAGTTTCAGTTAAGTGAGAAGGTCTGTGATTTTTTCTGTGTTCTTAGACTGTGTAATCGATCTTATTTCTGATTAACGAGAATAAAGGTACCGATGTCCTCCAGTATCTAGCTATATTTAATTTAGTTATCGTACAGATAAGTGCTACTAATTTATTAGCTTTTGAGTTCAGGTCTGGAAGAGGTTCGTGTAAGACTGCCTGAGTAGGGGATAAATTAATTTGCCTTTCCATAATTTCACTCAGAAGAGATGATGCTTGGGACCATATATTAGTCACGTGACAACAATGCCACCACATATGGGAGTATGTCCCTCTCTCGTTACAGCCTCGTAAACAATTTGTGTTAGCCTGTATCCTATGTATTCTAGAGGGATGGAAGTACCATCGGAATGCCACTTTAATAAAATTTTCTTTTAAGTGGGCACATACAGAAAAAGAAGTACCAGATCTAAGGGTGTCACACCATTTTTCTGCTGTCCAAGTGAAATTAAATTCAGACTCCCATTTCATCATGAATGGTAATTTACTTAACTTAGGAGGTGTATTAAATTGTATATATAGGTTGGAAATTGCCCCTCTAATCCGATTTGTGGCCAGGCATAGTCTCTCTAGGTATGAGCTAGTAGTTAATTTATTGTTGCCTAGAACTTAGTTGGAAGTAGTGGAACCAGCTAGAATTCTCTAACCTATTGAGTTCAGCATACTGATGAAAGGTTATAAACTTAGTCCCCGCAAGAGTATCTGCAATTCGATATAAGCCCTTGTTTGCCCATTTCTCTTGTGTGGTTTGGTCATAATTAGTGGATAATGTTACCAGTGGGGTCGCTTTCGATCCCCTCTGTATCAGAGAATATTTAGTAGTCAAAGTGTCCCACATTATCAGTGTGTGTGCTATGGTGACAAAGGATCTCCAATTAGAGGGTCTATCCTTTTTTTTGGACCAAAGGAGTTTGTAAATAGGATGTTTCATCATCATGTCTGATTCTGTTTGTACCCATTGGATTTTATCTAAATGATTATTCCACAGAGAAGATTGTGCCACTCTAGCCGCATAATAATACGCTTTTAAATCTGGCAGCCCCATCCCGCCTCCCACCTTATGTCTAGTAAGGGTTTGTTTGTTTACTCTAGATCTTCGGTATTTCCAAATGAATGCTATTAAGTCTCTTTGAATTTTCTGCAGTGTTAAAGTAGGTATACTTATAGATAGCGACCGGAAAAGATATAAAATTTTAGGCAGGACTGTCATCTTGATCGAAGTCAATCTACCATATAAGGAAATATTAAGCTTGTTCCATCTGGATAGCAGATTTTTAATATGTGTGAACAAGGGTATGTAATTTAATTTATAAAGGTGGTCTAAATTGCTTGGAATGTTGATGCCCAGGTATTTCATGCCCTTGTCGGACCATGTAAAGTCAAAGTCCAGTGTTAGAAGTTTTTTAGTGTGTTCTGGGAGGTGTACACTAATTGCCTCGCACTTATCATTATTAATCTTGTAACCCGATATATTGGCAAATTTGCCAATAATCGAGTATATCAGGGGAAGAGAAATCATAGGTTTAGTGACAGACAGAATAATATCGTCTGCAAATAAGCTGATCTTATGATCTTGATCTTGTATTTTAATACCAGTGATATCTACATTTTGTCTGATACTAGCTGCTAATGGTTCGATACATAACGTGAAAAGTAGTGGCGATAAAGGGCAACCTTGCCTGGTTCCATTGAGAGTTTTGATAGGTGAGGACTTATATCCTGCTATTTTAATGAAGGCGGAAGGGTTAGAGTATATTGAAGAAATAGCTGCGCAAAGATTTCCCGCAAAGCCCATATGTTTTAGCACTGAGTCTAAGTAGCCCCACCTCACCCGATCAAATGCCTTCTCTGCATCTAATGAAAGAAACAGAGAAGGCACATTCTGTTGTGCCGAGTAATCTATTAAATCTATTATTTTCCGTATGTTATCTGGGGCCTCCCTGTTCCGAATAAATCCCACCTGATCCTGGTGGATAAGCTTTGGAAGGATATCATTCAACCTGGTTGCCAAAATTTTGGTAAACAATTTAATGTCTAAGTTAATTAACAAGATGGGTCTGTAATTTTTACAATATTGCTAGCATTTTCCAGGCTTAGGCAACACCGATATACGAGCCTCTAAAAGTTCCGTACGGATCTCTCCACCCTCCAGCATATGATTAAATATAGTAACTAAGATGGGGCTAATATCCTATATAAGTGTTTTATAAAAAATACCCGAGTATCCATCCGGACCAGGCGCCTTGCCAATCTTTAGACTACGGATTGCTTGTTTCACTTCTTGGATAGTTATGTGTGAGTTTCATTTGTCTAGGTCGCCCTCATCGATTTTAGGCAGTTTACAGGCCTGCAAAAAATTATTTGTGTCTGTTACCAAATCAAGTGGGTTACCGTGTGCCGGAAGAGCATATAATTTTTGATAGTACTGAACAAAGGTATCTGCAATAATCCGCGGGTGATTAGAAACCTGACCACTTGCTGTTTGAATTTGTGGCACAGAAGTTACCCTAGATATTTCTTTTAGTTTAAACGCCAGCAGTTTGTCTGGTTTATTAGCTTGTATAAAATATTGGGCAGCCACAAGTTTTAAGGACCTAGTTGCCTCGTTTGTCAATAAATTATCTAGCGAATATTTTTTATCGTTCAATAATCTAAGTGTCCTATCATCATGCGTTATATGGTGTTGGGATTGCAGATGCTTAATGTCTTGTTTAAGATGCTCTATTTGAGTTAAATAGGCCCTATTTTGCTTGTTAGATTCTTTTATCAAGATGCCCCTCGCAAAAGCTTTAAGTGCTCCCCAGATATGCATAGGATTAGACACTGAGTTATAGTTTATCTCTAAAAAGTGAGCTATTTCCGTCTGAAAACTCTGTGTGAAAACTTTGTCCCGAAATAATGTTGGATTTATTGTCCATCTTCTGCCCCTATTTATAGTCCATCTTCTGTCAATTAAACCAGACAGTTTTGTCAATACTATATTATGATCCGACCAGGGTGCAGGTAAAATATCTGAAGCCATTATCAGAGGGGTCATGATCTGGCTAACCAGGATAAAATCTATCCTAGAATATACATTGTGTGCGCTAGAGTAAAATGAGTAATCTCTTGTTTTCAGGTTCATGTATCTCCAGCTATCTACTAGATTATTATCAAGGAAAAAATCATACATGAGTTTTTTAGAGTTTTGGGAAGAAGGTGTTTGTGGGATCGATGATTTGTCTAGTTCTGAATTAGCCACTAGATTAAAATCTCCCCCAAGGATTTGTCATGATTTCTTCCAGGTAGTTAGCAGTTTCCCTATCTTAGACAGGAATGGGGCTTGAGACTCATTGGGAGCATATATGTTACCAAGAATTACATGCGTGTCATGTATTCTACCCTTAACAATAATAAATCTTCCTGACTTATCTATTATTACCTTGTCTTCCTTGAAATTTAGGCCTGAGTGGATCAAAATGGATACTCCACATTTCTTAGACTGGCATGTGGTGTGGAATTCTGGGGAAACTCCTATCCCAATACTTTGGAGTTTTAACTTTTGTAAAATGGGTTTCCTGCAATAGGATTATATGGGCCTTCAGGGATTTGTAAGCATCTAGAGCCATTGTGGGAAACTATATTTATAGACATTTCTTAATTATGTGGGGGTGTTCTTAATACACAGGTTAGAAAACTCACCAATTGCAGTCCGGCTGGGTCTCCCTCCCCGGGCAAACATTAAACAATCGGTCAGTTCACTTGAGGCACATACAAGCAGAGGCTTACCTATACGTAATGTACAAATTGCTGAGATGGAAAAACATTTGTCAATTAGTTTAAACAACAATAAAAAGGGTAACAGTGGACCATAATTGGTCATAACTAGGATTAGGAATCCCAAAATGTAATAAAACATAGAAACACAAAGGATAACAAAGAACATGAAGAACAAAATGAACTTCGGACATATAATATTAAAATATTAAATACATCGAGGGGGGGCGGAGTCAACCGCTGAAGCTACTAGTCGCACTTAGCCGGAGCTCCCGATCTAAATTTGTATACAGTGTTAATTTATACATGTGGAGCCTTTCTCTTAGATGCCAATTTGGCCGACCACATAGCCTATGTGACCATCTACATATTGTGGGAGCAGAATTCATGTACTCCTAACTAACAGCTTCTAAAGCTGACAGCCAAATCACACACGGCAAAAGCGCGAATCGCCATCTTAGTTTATGATGGAGGCCCTTAGCAGATGGGAGGACGAAACGGAGAAGCTGTTACAGAACTTCTACGAGGAACTAAAGAATGACCTGTTTGCAATTGGGGACAAGCTCGCATCGCTTCTACCTGGCAGACCACAGGATGAGGAGATTCTCGAGTTTGCAGTTCCCTCTTCTATGACAAACGCCATAGCTGCTGCGCCTGAGCCCATTAGTGAGTGCTCTCCCCGATCTGGCTTATATTGCCTGAGGGAACCACTTACTGAAGAGGAGGAAGATGTACTGATCCCCTGTACACAGATGGAACACGCAGTTCCCCTGCTTTGGCGGCTCGATACTGAGCTTGAGATTGCCTGCGCAAAACAGCCTAGTCGCACCATGGTGCTTCCAGATATTCAGCTGCTAACCGGGCACATTGATGGCTACTACCATTTACACGGGGCCAGCTGCTACATGTGTGAAGCCCAGAAGCAGTTATTCGACACATCTTGGGTCTTTGATCACGCTCAGGAGGGATCTCTACATAGCATTTATCATAATGTTTGCTACTCCCCTGACTATGCGGACAAACTGTGGAAATTGTGCTGGGATCCAGGAAAGGGCTAGTTTAGGAGCATTTTTCACTGCAACATGGAGTGAGCGGAGATAAGTAAGACTATCTAAATTTCCTGCACTTCTGAATCGACATCAGTTGAAACGCTATGATGGAGTTTGCTAATTAGCACTGAACAATTACCGTTGTATTTGATATCTGTAATGTTGGTCAATACTTTTATTTTGTACCTGGATCACCCAGATATCGCTAGGGAGAGTTCAATCTATCGTAATGTGGCTTATCAGCCTTCAACTATTATCACCTTGAGTTACAGCAGTAGCATTAACAGGAAAAGAGCTTCAGACATTGTTGTCCATTATGCCTGTCCTGAATGTACATATAGAAATGGGTTATGGCTTGATTGTTTAATTGTATTACATAAGTTCATACTACCTAAACTTTTATTACAGAGATTTTTTTTTCACTGCCCATGGTTCAGGGCTACAATGGATTTTGTTATTCTGGTTGTTACGTACATTGCAAACTTTTTCTTTTACTATACAGATTTCTTTAGGGCAAGTTTAATATCACCAGTTTTTCCCTAGGTATAACATGCGACGTTCTGGTTCTCTCACTTGCCTACAGATACTGCTCTGAGACTTATAACTTAACGTATAATACTCAATGTTAGCAATGTTGTTATAGTCCTGGAGATAGCATGTTTTATACTATTCACTGTATTTAGGGTATAGCACACTGACATAAGCTATTTTTTCCTCCTGTTGGTGATTATTATTTTTACGCTATAGAGATAACTGTATATTTTTCTTTACATACCTAGCACTGGTTTAAGCTTAACTCTCATAAATTTTGTTTAGAGATTAACTCTTGATATCATCATCTCCCAAACCTTATGCTATTAGGAAGACACTACATGGCCAGACTATGATATGTTATAGCCCTATCGTATTGTATTTTGCTCCATTAATTTACAACCATATACCTGCTCTTAATATATTCAAACCGGAATTCCCCTGTAAAATATCTATGGTTTACCTAAAGTTGGTCAGGGATATAGTATAGTTATATGAGAATGTGTATGTTACATAGGTTTAATTATCCAGGTCTACAGCAATTACTGCAGTGTAACGTGTGCAGTTTCTGGCACTGCTTTATTGTTTCCTGTATTTGGCAACACTTAGCCCTAAGTCAGTACACTGGATGATTTCTGTTCTATACTACTTACGCATTGTGGCTGGCATGCTGCTTGGGTATAGGGCCCATGCTCAGGTAGTGTGTTCTGTTACTGCACTGAAGTTAATCAATAGTATATAAAAAACCAAGACTTAACCAGTAGGCACAATAATTTTGCAGCAAAGATGATTCCATATTGCTAACTATTAAGCTGCCGACGGCCGGGGCAGCTGATCCTTTATAACTTTCTTGCTGCTGGTAATTCCTATATGTTAAGGTTAGAGAAATCCACCCAGCCACACATACACTCCTAGTACTAGTCCAGGTCCAACTCTACCATATTATACTTTTCGCTTTCAGTCTGTTTCTATATTGCTAGGCTCCGCCCCCCCCCCCTTTTGGAGCTTATTTATTAAGCTAAGGGACACAGATCCCATCGATGAGCCCCTAACAACTATATAAGAGTTCTTCATTATAGTCATGGTTGATAAACTTTTTTTATAATATATGTATATGTTTATAGTCTGGAGGACCCAAAAAGGGCCCTATATGCTGCTTATTTAAAAAACTTGAGGCCACTTATTCTGTTTTTTAACCACACAGGAAGCATTCCAATTTTATACATTATCTTTGACTATTTGTTCTATAACACCCAGTGTTTTTGAAATGTAAGTTTACATTACTGATTCAAAATATGGTATATCATGCTTACTGTATTGGCAGCGTTATATACTTTTGACAATTGCCCTTACGGGTTAAGGGCCTATGTATGTGGTTACTATGATCTGTACTGTTTTATTATATGCCTCAATAAAAATATTTAAAAAAAAAAAAAAAAGTAAAAGAATGTTCTTGCCCAGAAATTCTATTGCATGTTATTCATGCCCCTGTATGTGTTTACTATAAAAAAAAAATAATAAATATTAAATACATCGCTTCAAAATAACTAACATTTGAATCATGTGAATGGTTTGAATGAGAGGTGGATCTCTGTCTGAAAAACCCTCATTAAATAGTTAAACATTTACCCATGTGAGATCTGGGTCGGGTCTTATCAATTGTAACAAATTTCTTGAGTGTACCCTCATAGGGTAAGTCCAATAAGGCATCGAAACCCCCTGTCTGGGGACATATAAGAAAACTTGTAAGTTGTTTCCTTGGCTCAGGTCGGGCTCTCTGACTCTTGATTTCTCCTCGGTATCTTCCCATTTTTGAGTACTGGTGTCCAAGTACGTGTTAGAGCCTTTCGCTGAGGTTTGGGAGATTGTGCTGTAGGGAGCGTCTCTTTACCAATATGAAGTCTGTTCAAGATCGACTGTCCTTCTTCAACTGTTGCACAGGAAAAAGGTGTTTTGTCCACTGTGAAGGATAGTCGAAAAGGAAACCCCCATCTGTATTTGATCTGAGCGTTGGCTAGGGCTGCTACTATTGGCTTAAATTCTCTCCTCTTCTTCAAAGTGATAGGTGATAAATCAACAAAAATTTGGATTTTGTGACCTTCAAAGGTGATTTCTTGAACTCCTCGGACAGCTTGCATGATTCTATCTTTGATGTGATAATAATGAAGTTTTGTTATAACATCTCTGTGAGCTCCAGGAGTTGGAGGTTTGGCTAAGGCTCGATGTACTCTATCCATAAGAAAGAATGATGCATCTTCTTCTGGCACTAATTGTTGAAAGATCTGGGTTATAGTGTCAGAGATTTTGTTATATTTTTCTGGCAAGTTGCGTATGCGTATTCCCAAGATCTTCCGTATGATCTTCCAATTTCTGTATCTGAGCTTGTTGTGAGCTCACTGTTGCTTGTAGTTCCAGGATTTCTTCCACTATTTCATCAACTTTGTCTTCTATTGCCAAAGTTCTCTCACCTATGTCTGCAATATCTTGTTTCAGTTCTGATAAGGCCGCTCTCATTTCTTCGTGAAACATTTGTTTTATTTGCTTTAAGAGGGCCTCATTTGAGGTATTGGACTTGGGAGGGGAGGAAGAGGGGTCTATTATATCTTCGTGTGGTTCCATCCTTTGGGATGAATCTAACATAGCTTGTTTCTTCTTCTGTTGCGACTTTGATAAGCACTCTTTGACTGACTGCGTACAACTTTTCTTATTAGAAACACGATGAGGAATGATATATAGATAGAAAAGACTTGAATTTTACACTGTATGGGACCTGTTGAGTGGTTATGCAGTTTCTATTTCATAAAACTATACCACTTTGTTGCCAATATAGCAGCCTCACGACCCGAGCCTTTGTAGAGATCCACCTATATTGTTATCTATTCAGTCATGTCCGAAATGTTCATTCATTAAAACATTTAATCCTTTATCATGTCTTCTTGTGCACGAACTTGCGAAAGTATGCGTAGTATCCTGATAGATATAAGGGGTCTAAATAGGGTATAGTATGTCAGGGCCTGCTAAATATACCCCTCCTGTATTCCTTGTTGCCCAAAGGCCTTTAGGCTAGAGGATTAGAGGTCAGCGAGTGGAAATAGCCCCTATAAGTACTATGTTACCCTATCAGTGGACCATCTGTTAGTTAAATGTCATATAGGATGAAAGATGTGCTCCACCCTGTTCCTAAATGTGAGCAGATGCAAGACAACACTCAACTCCTCTGGGAAGTTGTCCTCACAGGACCATCATGGAGAGGGAGTCTGGGATATGACCCACCAGTACTATGACTGGCAGGAAAGGGATGAGGAGAGAGTGCTGCTGTCTGTTATATGTGTTTCACAAAACCTGTTAAACAGTAGGGACTGAGTAAAAGCTGTTTCAGGTTGCCTCAGATCTCCTGAACAAGTTTATTCATTACCTCTCCTAAGTGTCTCCAGATGTGCCTGCTTGTTAAAGTTGGGAGGCAATGTTGCAAACAAACTTTGAGTGTAGGCCTGTGGGGGAGATGGCAGCTGTGATTTTGTTGTGCTGCAGTGTAAAAATGCACCCTGTCACAAAATCTCTCTCCACACTTGTGTCTAGAAAGATGGGCCACTATTAACTGCTCTTGATGTATTAAACCTCTCAGGCCCACTTTGTATAAGATGTGTCAACCCAACCTTCTTCACCACTTAGGAAATGCAAAAGGAGAGGAGAGTGAAAAAGAAAAAGTACCTTTAAAATGGCGATTTGCGCCCAATTCACATTGATTCTCCTCTCTGACTTAACTGAAGCAGATCCTCCTGTAGCTAAAGGTCAGCTCTGGGTATCCTCTTCAGATATTGTAGGTTAAAGTTGCAGATGCAGAGTCCTGGATGCCTCTCACCCACCCAGTTCCGCCCGAAAATGCGAGTAGGCCCAGAGTCTTCTCTCTTCTCAATAAAGTGTTCCCTTTCTTGGCTGTTGTATCGATTAGCCCCTCCAGTACTCAATTGTTTCTGTTGTACTGACCTCAGATGTTTTGATGGTCTCTAATGTAACTTCTGTGCTTTCCTAGATCTGTTCCGGTTCTCAAGTTCGGATTGACTTCCGTTTTCCCCAAACTGTAAAACGGCTCTTTCTAATTGTAATCCTCCGTTTGGGGGTGCTGCCCTTTGTCCCTTTATGACTTTACTGGTCTTAAAAAAGCACTTTTTACCAATTTATTGAGTTATTTTAGACGGAGCTCTTCACAATTGCTGCTGCTTCAGTAGCTGGCTAACTCCGCCCCCACATGCTAGTTTTTTAAATAGAAATAAAATTGTTTTTGACATGCAAAGGTGTAAATTCCGTTATTTGATTGGATGACGTTCCGTGACATTGGATGTGCCACGTTTCATAAGACGTCGCATGCAAAGGTGTAAATTTCATAATTTGATTGGAACGCGGATTGGATGCGCCATGTTGCGTAAGACGTCACATGCAAAGGTGTAAAATCCGTAACTTGATTGGATCACGTTGTTTCGCGACACCGAATGCGCCATGTTGCGTAAGATGACACATGCAAAGGTGTAAATTCTGTAATTTGATATTCGATGCGCCATGTTTGCGAATGAGAACAAAAGTGTAAAACTATGATTTTCTGAGTTTATAGATTGTGTCAATCTTTGACATTGGTGAAACATAGATGATAAAAGATCTAAAATATTTCAATTGATGGCTATCTCGTGGAAGAAACAAATGAAGTCAATGTGTTGTTGATCCCGAATATATTTTGAGGCAAGAGATAATCCATGAATGTTCAGCGATGAATATACTCCATCTTGTTTAATATGTTTGTCAACAATATTTTCTCATTAACAAATAATTTATGTGTTATATTTAATTGTATACATTGCAATTTCCGAAACATGTGCATTTGTATTTGAAGTCATTTTTCAATATGCATTCACCTATATCATATGATATATAATGTATATTTTTATTGTGTAACATATAATAAATCATGTATACTTTTTAGAGATGTTATGTCCTAATATTTATTATTTAATTAAATGTTCAATATCGTGTCATATATCGATTCAACATTGTTGTTATCCAAATAATATAGCACCGTGAGCATGAAATTCAATGTAACTCTTAAAGGGACATGAAACCCTAAATGTATCTTTCATTAGTTATGTAGAACATACAATTTTAAACAACTTTCCAATGTACTTCTATTATCAAATGTGCTTCATTCTCTTGGTATAATTTGTTGAAGGAGCATCAATACACTACTGGTTTCTAAGTAAACACATGGGTGAGCCAATGACAATTGGTTTATATATATATGCAGCCACCAATCAGCAGATAGAAGCTAGGTTCTTTGCTGCTCCTGAGCTTTCCTAGAAAAACCTTTCAGCAAAGGATAACAAGATAATGAAGCAAATTAAATAATATAAGTAAACGTGAATGTTGTTTAAAATGTTATGCTCTGTCAAAATCATGAAAGAGATTTTTTCTGCTTTAATGCACCTTTTAATTGAAATACATTTCCAAAATAAGTAAAACACTTTAAGCTAGCTTTCCAAAAATACACTTTATTTTACGTATTCAATGTTGTCAACACATTGAGAGAAATATGGCATACAGGCTTTTAAAAAATAAAAATATTTGCTTTATTTAACAAGCACATGTAGATATCCCAATAAGACATAATAATTAGTATATGTTAGCATATGTTCTTGTTTAAGCTATGTTGTTTGCATCAACACAGTGATATGCCATCATGTATAATTGTAATGGTCGTTGGTTTGTATTAGGAGAACACATTTGGACATCACATCACAAAAACCAATCAATCCAATCAACAAGGACAGCATGTGATAATGTTGTCTCAATACACTTGTAAAACACACTCTGCAAACAATCTGCCTTCATGGACCCAGTCCTATAGAAGCCTATTAAATACAGAGTGTGCTCCACAAGTGTAAGAAGACAACATCATCACATAATTATCCTTTACACATTAACTTTAAATTAAAAACAATAATATATAATCATTAGGGTTGCACCGATACCACTTTTTTAAGACCGAGTACAAGTACCGATACTTTTTTTCAAATACTCACGATACCAATTACCGATACTTTTTTTTTTATGTCATGACAGTTTACCAAGCACAATACAGACTTATGATTTAAGATCACTTCTTTATAATTATGAACTGTAACTCAAAAGAAATTTTGAAATAATAAAACAGTTTTATGTGCTTGTTGTCACAAAGTTCACAGAAAATGTTTATAAATAAAAATATTACAATAACATATATTAATAATAACAACAATAAATAACAGCTGGGGCTGGGAAGCTACAAATTAAAGTGGTGATTACTGGATGCAATTGGATTGTAGGGTGCCTATATAACTCATCAATCTGACATTTGTACTTAATAAAAAGTTATATAATTTAATTCTGAAAATAATATTGGGGAAGAAGTACCCAGTAATCCCCTTTGAGAAAAATGGGGCATTTGCATTCTACTGACTAAACAGAAAATAGGGCTGGTCTTCATATTGTTCCAGGGCTGCTTTTTATTCCCAGTCCAGCCCTGGCTAAGGATGTTCCTCAGAGTACAGTATGTTTTGAGCACAATTGTTTAGGATGAGAACTAGCAGTATAACAGGCAATCTATCAATTAGAATATTTTTTCAAAAGTTAGTGGCAAGTTCTTATTAAGGAACAGAAGCATCTCTGCATGTTCAGCTATAAGTCTGTTTCTGCTATCAGTAAGGACGTTTGACGCTAAGCTTTTCACACTACTGCATGGGTCAGAAAGATATTTTTGGGCCATTAAATCTCAGTTAATTAACTGCCCAGTACTTAAGGGGTTTGTCTGTATGAGGTACAGTGATCTCTCCCAGGTCGGCTTCCAGCTGTAAAGTAGCAGCTTTTGGAGCACTGCTGACGTACAATAATACAAATAACAACAATTTGTATTGGCAGAACAGAAGTGAACAATTTTAAGTTAAGTTTCCACTCCAGCTTAAAATGAAATGGGAACATGCAGTTTGAAAAACGCCACAAGATGGGGTATGGCTAGGAATTGGAGGTATCGGTTTAAGTATCGGTGCATATGCACGAGTACAAGTACTCATGCAAATACTTGGTATCGGCACCGATACCGATACTAGTATCTGTATCGGTGCAACCCTAATAATCATAATTACTTCTTCCTCCTTCCCTTCTTCCCTTGACAGTGAGGCTCTGGGGTGGTCAAATGCCTCCTCATTGGAGATAATTGGGGAAGAGGGGAGTACTGTGACTGATTGGAGATTGACCAGGCAGAGTAGGAGTAGGAAATGGAGGAGGCACAGGAGATATATGGTCTGCTTGCCACCTCCCGGAGGACCTGAAATATGTTATTTAGAACATTTACAATATTTGTTTGTCCTTCTATCAGGGTATTCACTGCATTGGTCATAAACTATGTGTGTGCCTGTTGTGCCCTCCGGGTGTCCTGCATTTCCTGTAGGAAGGCCCCTTATAAGCTCCACCTCGGGCATTGTGGGGGGATGTTCTTGTCAGGGGGAGCTGCTGTAGGGCGAGCTGCTGCATGGCGAGTTGCTGCACTGGTGGCTGCTGCATGGGGGTGCTGCTGTAGGAATATCTTCTGCATGGGAGGCTTCTAAAGGGGTATCTTCTGCAGGGGTATCCTCCTGTTCTCTCTGAGGTGGTGTGTTACCTTCTGCACCACTCTCATGCCTGGGTGAAGGAGGAGCGTGTTCCTGCTGTGTTTCCTCCTCACCAGACCCAGACTCTGTATATTTTAAAATTAAAAGAAATAAGAGATATTAGCACAGTTCCAAATAAAGATGTTAATGTTATATTTGAAATTTTATTAATGAGGCTGCCTTAGTAATTACATTTTATGCAAAAGAAATCAATTCGATTTACATATTTGAAAACCCGTCTTTCGGATATCTAGATGGTCAATATTAATGTATTTTTCTGTGCATCTTAAATATGTTTAAATGCACACATAATCTGGAGATTAGATACTAATGTGATAGCTTTTCTTCAAATCCAACTTTCTCAAGGTAATTCTGAATGCATTTTTGGAATAATGTTTAAAAAAGCGTAATTGCATTATTTCATATCCCTAATATATTTTGAGTGTAAATGAGTTATGAGGTGGATGAAAAGAGATTATTAAATATGCTTACCAGCAGATGAGAAGTGCAGGTTCCCTCCTTCAATCCCGACTAGGGCCACCTCGGATATGTTGGGACACAGCAGTTCCTCCGAGCCATTGTAGACGAATGTCTGCTCCAGCCCGCCACCGGTCCTGGTATTGGCTTGCCTCTCCCTCGACATTTTTTTCTTGAGCTTGCTTTTGCAGTCCCGGTAGCAGTGCTGTATAGATTTTACATCCCTCCTGAACTCCCCCACTGCATTGACAGCATCCCTGTTCTCCAGCCACAACTTTTTCTTCTCTGTAGGGGTGGCCTTCGGTGCCTGCAGCCTTCTATTCCTCTCCATATAGGCCATTATAAGGGCATCCTTCTCCTCCCTGCTATACCTCTCCTCCCTCTGTCTGGGCTTCCCCTGTGATGTGAGCCTCTGTTTTCTGGACTGTATTGCGCCCTCTTTGTGCTTCTGTCTTGTCCCACTGGCCCCAGCCACTTGTTCGTCTTCAACAATATGGCTGTGCCCACTCACCCTGACCTTTCCCCCTTCCTCTCCCCTTTCCTCTCCCCTTCTTCTCTGGTTGCTCTCCCCCTTCCTCTCCCCCTCTCCTCCCTAATCTCCTCCCTTATCTACTCAATCTCCTGCCTCAACTCATTCCTAATTTGCTGCCTAATCTCTTCCCTACTCCTCCTTCCCGACATACCTTTTCAGAAGGTGAAAGTGCACAAATGAAAAGGGGTCAAAATAATGAAATAAAAGTAAAAAGTGCTCAAAGTGTGAATGGGTTTTAGAAAATAGGGTAAGGGGTAGTAATAAACAGACAAACATATAAAAAAAGGACTAAATGAGGGTGTGTAAATAATAAGTTGTTCTAAAAAGAAGAAAATATAACTATGGAATGGGTATAGGTTTAAGGTTTATTAAGGTATAGGTTAGGTATAGGGTATAGGTTTATTAAGAGGAAAAGAGTGAGAAAGCTCAGCAATAGAAGACTTCCGGTGGAGGAGGAGCCCTCATCGCATGCTGTGCTTGGTTCAGCAGCCTTAGAGGGCCGAATTAAGACCTTCAATCCTTCCCCCAATTTGAGTCAGCCCTTGACCGTTCCCACACCGGCTCCTGTGGGCTATCATACTGCTGCAGAGTGGCTGCAGCACTCAGCGGAAGTTCTGTTAGCAGAGACGCTGCTACCTGTGCATAAGGTTAAAGCCTGGGACCTGCTTGTGCTGTAGAAGAAGATATACCAGCTGTCGACCCTAACATCCTTACCTGTGGGAACCTGTCGGGATCACCGCAGCTGAGAGCGAGTTGGAGTGCCCGCGCCCTCCTGGTAGGGCGAGGCGGGCTGGAGTTGTCCTCGTTGACCGGAGTGATCCGGTGTTTGGTCCAAGTCGGCGGTGGAGGGATCCACGAGGAATAACATCATATCGCTGGGTCCGCAGCAGTGGCGCATCAGATTGGCGTCACTGGCACTTGATGTGTGGAGTTAGGAGCTGGATCTGTTGCGGCTCCGGGAAGCAGACGAAGTGACCCAGCAGAAGGTAAAGGCAAGGTGTCAGATACTACCTCGAGACCCAACAAGGTTTGGAGTAATACAGTACGCAGGCCCCCGGACTTGGTAACATCCCTGAAACACCGGTATGTGATATTTTATCCAGTGGGACTTTTTTTTGTTCTTTCTACTTGTTGGGGAAATATTTTGAGTTAATCCTGCATCGGCTTTAAAAGTAAATAAAGGGAGAGAGGAGGAGAAGGAGAGGAGATAAAGGAGGAGAGACTTTTCTTAACATTCAGGAAACACAAAGGAGGTTAATAAGGGGAAGAAAAGGAAGGGATATATTCTAAACCCCTGAACTCTGATATTGGAAGATAAGGGAAAAAAGAGGAAAAACAGGGGTAATAATGTATAACCTCCCCCGTTCCTAAGTGATTGTACCTCAAGGAACTTTCTTGGGACTGAATAATGGCATCAGAACTGGAATAAACTTTTTCTGGAGCTACCTAGTAAAAAAAAAATTTCTCTTCCCTAAATAACAGCTATCTGGTTTACCACTAAGCTTGCTGTATTAAAAGAACGTGTTGTCTAGATCAGTAAATTAGCTTAGCAACTCATTTAATTTGATGATTAGAAGCTTTACTGATGTGTTATATCATAATTGATACATTGTAATATAGGCTATTTGTTTATCTTACATAAGTAACTGAGTGAGATCTATATATAGTACCCAGCTTATATCTACATATAATCAAAAGCTGAATATTTTTGGTATTTTTTTTGTTGCCTCTATTCTCTTTTTCTTTTTTTTTTTCTCTCTTCTTATTTTCTCTTTATGAGTGTATTGTTTTTCTTTTGTTTCTTTAGTTATCACTGGCTGATAAAAGTATTGCTGGATCTATGTTTATAGGTCTAGAAAAGTAATTGATCTATTTTTCTATTAGTAGCCTGTACTGTAGTCATAGGTGCCTACCAGGGGAAGGCTGGGGTAGACTAGATTTAAAGGAGATAGTTATAGTATTTAACTTTTTTTCTTTTGACTCAGAAGGGAATTCCCAATAATTAAAGGAAGTAGTGTGGATATAGGTGGAACTAGATCTTAGAAATAAACCATAGTTCGAACCAGGCATAATAATATCACACATTTTACACGTAATTCACATTTAATATAAATATCTCTCACTAGCTGGACAGTAAGACTGGGATTTATATTATCCCAGTTGCTCTCTCCCTTCCTTATTTTTTCTTTCCTTCCTTTTTTTTTTTTCTTTCCTGCACGCTGATATCACATCACAATCCCTATCACTCTTTTTTTTATGCACTTCATTAAATGGAAAAATTTGTCACCCAAATGAAACATCACTCCCCCGCTATGCCTGCAAAATCCAAAGATAAAAAATCTAGGGCCACTGATATCAGCACTGATTCAGTGGAAGTGTCTACACTCCCTTTTGATACACAAAATCTAGTATTACAGCTAAGTAATCTCTTTTCCCTGCAATTTGATATTATTAGGAGAGAACTAGGCAGTATCTCTTCGGATTTAACTACATTAAATTCTGAAGTTAAACAGTTCTCCAATAGAATGATAGAAGTGGAAAGTAGAGTGTCTAACTTAGAGGATTTAACTAATACTCAAGAATCACTTTTGACTGCCCAAATCTTCAAAATTCAGAATTTGCAAGCGCATCTGGAGGAGATGGAAGATCGCTCCAGACGCAACAACATAAGAATAGTTGGGCTCCCGGAAACCCCTGATTATTTAAACTTGATAGAATTCACCAGTAAGGCTCTACCACTAGCTTTAGGATTCCCTGCTCATCTTTTGCCCCTCCCAATTGAGAGAGCACACAGAATTGGAGTTAGGAGCCCCAATGAAGAAAATATATCCAGACCCAGAATTTGTATATGTAAACTGCTAAGACACCAAGACAAATTAGAACTCATAAGATTATATAGGAAAATTGAAAGGTTCTCTATAGGAGGTAAAAAGATCTTATTGTTTCAAGACTTCTCTCTAGAGACATCTCAGAAAAGAAAGGTTATGGCACCTCTATGCACATCTCTGATAAAAAATGGCCTCCAAGCACGTATGTTGTACCCAGCTAAGATTATAGTTGAGGAAGGTGGAAAGAGATATACGCTCAACAACTTAGCTGAAGCAAAAGAGTTCATAAAGGCTAAACAATTATTAATAAATGTAGCCCCAGATGTACAAGTAGTAACAAGAGATTGTTCGGCTATAGTAGATTCTTAGAATGCTTAAAGTCAATCTGAAAGTTAAAGTCAAAAGCTTATTGAAATATGTTCAGTCTAAAGATATGATGTTATCATGCACGATGTTGTATTTTTGTAGAGAGATTTTCTCTCCTGTGTTTTTTTTTTTTTTTCTCCCCCCCTGTCTCCCCCCTTTAATGCTGAAGGGGAAAGAAAGAGCTTACGAGCTTACAAAATTTAAAATTAAGTATATATTATGGTAAATGAACATAGGCGGTATCTCCTCGCCGATTAAACGCAAACTTATTATTAAAGAACTAGGTAAGTTAAACCGAGTATTGTCTTCTTACAGGAGACTCATTTAAAAGATATTGAAATCCCAAAATTGAAATCAAAGTATGTTGGCGAGGTGATAGCCACACCATGTATGAATAGAAAATTAGGGGTAGCAATCCTTATAAATAGAAATCTAACATACGAAATCATCAAAATAGAACTAGATAAAGATGCTAGATATATGATTGTCCAGATTCGGGTCAATACAGTTAATTTTGTACTTTGTAATATCTATGCTCCAAACAAGTTTATTAAAGAATTCTGGGAAAAAATTAAGATCAAATTATTTCCATTTATATCTGATAACCTGATCGTAGGTGGTGACTTTAATATGTCCTTAGTTCCTGAAATGGAAAGGTCCTCAAAAAAAATATGAAAGAATATAATAAACAAGCAAAATTTTTTAAAAGTTTCTCTCACAAGCTTAAATTAATAGACATATGGCGTATTAAAAACCCAAATCTTCAAATCTATACATGTGAATCAAAGTCACACAAGTCTTTTTCTAGGATTGATTTTATTTTTGTTTCTGAGGCGCTTTCAATAAAGAAAATTGATCCACAGATAAATTATATATTAATATCAGATCACGCAATTATCATACTTTCCTTTCAGCTAGGTAACAGCGCTAGAAATAATACTCAAACTATTCCTTTCCTTTCCCCCGTTATTTATGCTATAATACTAGATTCTCCTATTGGTTAAAACAAAAATGGAGGGATTATTGTACAAATAATATCTCCTATCTGAATAAAATAGAAACTTTTTGGGAGGCATCAAAAGCAGTATTAAGGGGTGAAATTAAGTCATTTATATATGCTAAGAAAAAAAAAGTACTAGCTAGGGAAATACAATTAGCGAATCAAGTCAAAAATGCTTACAGGAAGGTTTTTAATAATCCCTCAAATACAAATTGATCAAAATATATTGCAGTTAGACGAGAAAGGGACATAGTATTAAAACAGAAATCCCAGGAAGAAGAGCAAAAAATTAGTACTAAGTTTAGAGGATTTCACGGTTGCTCGGCTAAATATTTGGCCAATCTAGTTAAGAATAGAACAAAACATTTTTTTATTCTAGCAATTAAAAAAGATGGCCAGAGGAGTATAGAGACTAAAGAAATTAGTAAATTATTTTTTGAGTATTATCAGCAATTATATTCAAACATTCAGAGTGACAATGTAAATCAAGAATATTTCTGGTCACAAATCATGTTACCTAGAATCTCTGAAGAACAACTAGCAGCACTTAATCTCCCAATTACATTGCAGGAGATTATATTAGCAATAAAAAAAGCTAAATTAAATAAGGCAGCAGGCCCAGATTGCTTACCAGCGGAATACTTGAAAATATTAGTAGAGGAAATTACCCCTGTACTAGAAAAACTTTTTAATAGTTACTTTATGTCTAATAACCCAATCTCAGTCCACTTTTCTGCAGCAAATATTACATTAATACTGAAAAAAGGTAAGGACTTAGAAGATTTAGGGTCATATAGACCGATATCAGTTTTAAATGCAGATTATAAAATACTAACATCAATTGTGGCCGCTAGATTGATGGGTTGTTTGGATGGAATTATTCACTCTGATCAAACGGGCTTCATGGCATCAAAGAAATCATCCAAGAATATCCGCAAAGTCACTACACTTTTAGATTATATGTGGAATATAGAGGACATTAAAGGGAAACAATTAAAGTATGACTCAGCGATTTTAACTCTTGATGCCGAAAAGGCGTTTGATTAGATTGAGTGGGAATATCTATTTAAAGCTTTGGAAAAATTTGGTTTTAAAAGTCAGATTGCACAGTTTATTCATAATTTATATAGTAAACCAATATCTTTCCTACTGGTTAATGGCTCTTTAACACAGGCAATATCCTTAAAAAAAGGTACTAGACAGGGGTGTCCACTCTCCCCCCTACTGTTTAATATTGCGCTCGAACCTTTGGCCATATGGTTAAGACAATTATGCGTAGGGATTCCCATAGCTGCATCAAGACTGAAAATTCTCCTTTATGCGGATGATCTGCTGATTTTTTTATATAATACTCCCCAGGCAATACCATCAATCCTAAACTGTTTAAATCTTTTCAGTACCTTTTCGGGATACAAAATAAATTATACTAAAAGTGAGTTTATGTGGGTAAAAAAGGCTTTATCTAGTATACGCGATCTTCCCTTTAAAGTTGTTGACTCACTTACATATCTGGGCATACACCTACATAAAAATCCAAATAATTGGTATAATCTGAACTTCCAAACACTCTTAGAAAAGATTAAACTTAATTTAGAGATTTGGGCAGCATTTCAGCTGTCTATCTCAGCCAGAATTAGTCTTATTAAGACAATTGTCTTTCCGCAACTGCTGTATCCACTACAGAATCTCCCAATCCTTCTTAAAAAATCTGATATAAATAAAATAAATGTTATGTTTGCTAAATTCATTTGGCATGGTAGGAAGGCACGTATTTCTATTGATAAGCTTACACAAAAACGTAATGTTGCTGGACTTGCCCTACCCAATATCAACTTTTATAACTTGGCCGCTTTAGTTAAAATTGCAATAGACTGGCTAGCAGAAACTAACTGGTTCTCTTCAAATGAAATTGAAAGTCCAATGATCTATCCTTTTTCGTTAAAAACTATCTTACATAATTCAGCGAGCAAAATTCCTGGTATTGTTACTGGTTTAATTACCATCAACAACATAGTGATAGCCTGGCGTAAATTCTGTTCCCTGATTGGGATAAATCATACCTTCTCTGAATATTTACCTATAATTGGCAATGTAGAATTTGCCCCTGGAAACACCCAGAAAATATTCAAGATATGGGAAGAAAAGGGTCTGAAATACCAATTGCTTTCAGGTACAGGGCAGATATCAGCTTTTGAACAGCTTATAAACCAATTTGATCTTCCGAGAAATAGGTTATTTGCCTACTTTCAAGTTCGTCATTTTATGGATTGTAGGGACCCGACTCTGGACAATGGAGGCTCATGGTCAGATATTAGAATATGTATTCAAAAATCTGTGGGGGGAACCTTATCTATATCACTGATATATAACATTATGCTGGCTAAACAGAGTCAAATTTTTTTGGACAAAATTTGTAATACATGGTTACCTTATTTTCCTGATATGAACCATGAGAAGATCAAGACAAGTTTCTCAGCCCTGGGTAAATGTAGGGTTTCAATAAATTGGAAAGAATCCCACATGAAATTACTTAACAATTATTATCTCACTCCCGCTAGATTGAAAAGAATGTTTGCTTCACGTTGTTCATACGTAAATGCAGACATTTCACATATGTTTGGTTCCTGCCCAAAAATTTATCAATTCTGGAATAAGGTATCCTACTGGTTTAACAAAAACTATGGGACTAATGTCTCTATAGGGCTGGAAGAGATTATATTTCTTGAGGTTCAAATAGATAATCAAAATTCTTATAGAAACATACTAAACACAGTAATATTACTGTCCAGGCATTTAATTCTGAAAGCTTGGAAGAGTACAATAGCTCCTAGCTTCTCGCTTTTTATTAAAGAGATACAGAACCAAATTATTTTTGAATCATTTCATACACAATTATTAGGGGAACAAAAAATTAAAAAATTCTTGGTAGGATGGCTCCCCATAATTAAAACCTATTCTCCTCAAATCCAAAAACGTATTTTGAACCCTTTCTTGAGCTCTAATAGTTTTGCTGAATTAGTTCTATTAAATGAATTTCCGGCATCTTGGATTTCGTTATATAGAGAAATATATTAGTGGTCATTAGCCCAGTAAATTAATTTAGCATACTGAATAATAAGATACAATTGGGCATCAACATTAAGGGAGACAGGGGCGGGGTGTTTTTTTTTTTTTTTCACCTTTCTCCATTCTTTAAAAAAAGAGAAAAAAAAAATGACACCAGGAATGGTAATTATGGTTATTTTGATGCTTAGAATTATATTGTATAGAATAATGACAAAGTTAAGATAAGGGTTACCCAGCTAGGTAGATTGTTATAATTTTTGTTTATTCCATTTTTTTTTTTTTTTTTATTCCTTTCTTTGTTGAGGTGGAGCTGAGTCTCCATGGAATTTACAATATGATGAGGAGCTGCGTCTCCATAATATATTATACCTTGTGTTTTTTTTCTTCTGTTTTTCCTTTTTTTTTGTGGACTGACCTGTTTTATTTTTTGTGTTATTTGAAAATAAATAAATATTTAAAAAAAGAAAAGAGATTATTAAATATGCTTACCAGCAGATGAGAAGTGCAGGTTCCCGGTATCGATCCCTCCTTCAATCCCGACTAGGGCCACCTCGGATATGTTGGGACACAGCAGTTCCTCCGAGCCGTTGTAGACGAATGTCTGCTCCAGCCCGCCACCGGTCCTGGTATTGGCTTGCCTCTCCCTCGACATTTTTTTCTTGAGCTCGCATTTGCAGTCCCGGTAGCAGTGCTGTATAGATTTTACGTCCCTCCTGAACTCCCCCACTGCATTGACAACATCCCTGTTCTCCAGCCACAACTTTTTCTTCTCTGTAGGGGTGGCCTTCGGTGCCTGCAGCCTTCTATTCCTCTCCATATTGGCCATTATAAGGGCATCATTCTCCTCCCTGCTATACCTCTCCTCCCTCTGTCTCGGCTTCCCCTGTGATGTGAGCCTCTGTTTTCTGGACTGTATTGCGCCCTCTTTGTGCTTCTGTCTTGTCCCACTGGGCCCAGCCACTTGTTCGTCTTCAACAATGTGGCTGTTCCCACCCACCCTGACCTCTCCCCCTTCCTCTCCCCTTTCCTCTCCCCCTTCTTCTCTAGTTGCTCTCCCCCTTCCTCTCCCCCTCTCCTTCCTAATCTCCTCCCTTATCTACTCAATCTCCTGCCTCAACTCATTCCTAATTTGCTGCCTAATCTCTTCCCTACTCCTCCTTCCCGACATACCTTTTCAGAAGGTGAAAGTGCACAAATGAAAAGGGGTCAAAATAATGAAATAAAAGTAAAAAGTGCTCAAAGTGTGAATGGGTTTTAGAAAATAGGGTAAGGGGTAGTAATAAACAGACAAACATATAAAAAAGGACTAAATGAGGGTGTGTAAACAATAAGTTGTTCTAAAAAGAAGAAAATATAACTATGGGATGGGTATAGGTTTAAAGGGAATTAGATATGGAGTGTATGTGTGAGTATGTAGTGTTACTGCTATGTTTATGTATGTATTGAATGTGTTTGGGTGTAAATGAAAGTAAATATGTTTAACTATGTGTAAGAAATGACAAACAAAGCAGCACTTGCACACTCACCCAGACAGATTTGTACACAAACTCTGTCTCACAATCTATCTCTCACTATCTCTCTTACACTATCTCTCTCTCTGACTATCTCTCTCTCTCTCTCACTATCTCTCTCTCACACTTTATCTCTCTCACTATCTCTCTCTCACTATCTCTCTCTCACACTAACTCTCTCTCACTAACTCTCTCTCTCTCACTAACTCTCTATGTCTGAGTATCTCTAACCTCCAATGCCTAGACCTGTACTTGTCTTGAAAAAGCAATACTGTCAAGGCAGCCATGTTTAGAGCGTACTTATATACCCTATATAACTGCTTAATGATGTACCGGTTTGCAAAGTAAACGAGGTCCAGGTGTGCTTTAGTGAAACTTTGTATGTGTGCAATGTGGAGTAGTTGTTTGCATTTGCGTATGCTCAGATTGAGTTTCTAAATCCACATATGTTTTTAGGGAATGTGTATAATGCGATGATGTCATAGTGATCATTTGCATAACATTATCATAATTAAGTATTGCAAAATCCAAATTATCGATTTTTGATTGTATCGTATTTGTTAACTGTTCTAAATGTTTATTTTTTTAAATCTTTCCTAATCGCCAATGCAAGTTTCGTTTGTGTTTAAGTGTGTAATTAGTATTTGTTGAATCCTCGTTTAGTGTAAATGATATGTAGTATTTGTTGTAAATAATTGTGATTATTGAATACGAATCTGATATATTGTGTGAGCAATTGTTTGTTCATTTGACATGATTATTATTTGTGTCCATTAAGCTGTATGTGTAATGTGACAGAGCAATATCTCGAGAACTACACATTTTCTGTTTGCATTGATCTCTGGGGGAATCCATTACGCGGCCGTGAGTACGCTAGTGAAATAAACACGGCATTCATGGTAATGCGATGTGTAACAACGTTATTTTCAAACTTGTAATCACTACGTTATGAAGAGTGCGCAATGAACATTACGCATGCGCTATTTGCCCACAGACATAACACAAAACTCGTAATCTACCTGTATGTTATTTACTGTATATCCTTATTCTCTCATAATGTACAATTGATACTTCAATTCCAAATAGAGTATGATAGAATCATATTGTATAGGATCAGAGTGGGAGGATGTTGTTTCATTAGATTAAATATCATCCGATATTGTAGACAGAACAGGAATATCCTGCTATTACATTAAAACATACATATGTTTTTTCCCATACCAGGGTGCATATGGACGATGAGGGATGCTGTTTGTATTTTCAACATTTATCACACAGTCCCATATCTTCCGAGACTAATGATGATCAAAAAGGCCAGAGTCCATCTATGTACACAGACCTCTCAAAGGCAGTATGTCAGAGACAAAAGATGCCAGTTCACCATAATTGTCCTTTAACAATGTATCCAGAAGGGAGTTTGGGAAGGGATTTCCCATGATACCAGCAACTCCTGGATTGTTCTTCATTTGTATCTTGTATATACACTCCTCCCATTTCTAGATACATATATTCAGTGAGAGGTATTGATCTGACATCATTCCTTGTCATCAGAGATTAGTGATAGAAGGGGCTGAAATCCATCTGTGTATTCAGACCCCTAGGTGTCATTGTGTCAAGCGTATAAATCCACTTTGGATTGAGAGCTTGCATTGTGTGGCTGTTTTAGGGTCCCATGTTTTTGGAAGGGACCTTGACGTGGTACCTGGGCTTGTCCCATTTGGCCAGATGCGGTAACTAACCCTTCCAGTTTTGCTTTTAATCTTAGCTGAGAGCTTGTAAGTGAGTGCTGGACTTTCTCTGTGTGCTGTATTAATTTGTTTTGTAATTTTACCTATGGTTCTTGCACCCAGACCTGTCTGGGGTTAACTGCCTGTGACTCTGGGGACAGCACAGCTTCCTATGAGTGCCAGTGAGCACCCAGGGCTGAACATGTTGCAGATTCATGGGATGTGTACCCGGTCCGTTCTGAGAGTGTAGTCCCCTTCCGTGTTTTATATATATATATATATATATATATATATATATATATATATATATATATATATATATATATACAGTATATACATACACATGCCCTTATAACTTTTTTAATATTTTTTTTGGGAAGCATTTTTATCAGATAGTGTTAACGAATGTAACTGTACTTTTTAGGTGTATTTATGTTGTGTTTAATGCAACTCTTTTCTTTCCCCTACCCTTTACGCAATCTCTGAAGTAGCACTAACCCAACAAGTGTAAATTGTGCTAGAGCGAACACATTTACTTTAAACTTGTAATACGCTCACTATTGTGCGCAAATAATAATGCTCCACTTGTAATCTAGCCCTAAGTGTGTTTAGGTGAAATATTTGATGTTAAGTTTTAGTGCGAACCACTGCCTTCCCACCATGGGCCCAACCCTGTTGTTTTGCAGCTAGGTGACTTGTGTTGCAATTAGAGATGTGAAGCTCATGTATAATGCATTGGATGAGGTTTAAAATCTATGGCTATTCATAAAGAATGTGCACAGCCATAAGATGACTTGTTACAAAGTGCATACTGAATTCTCCCTCTCTTGATTTGTGCACAAAACGATAACAGAAGACTTACACTTACAGCACCGCCATGGATGAATATTGTGCATACACATTTTCATACCTGCCACATCTGGTAATGACCCCCACCCTCCTCAACCAGCTGTTAACAGAGTTCCAATCTGACTATAGATTTATAGTGATGTCGCGAACGGTTCACCGGAGAACAGTTCCCGGAGAACATAGCTTGTTCGTGTTCGCCGCTGCGGGCGAACATATGCGATGTTCGATCCGCCCCCTATTCGTCATCATTGAGGAAACTTTGACCCTGTATCTCACAGCCTTCTGACACATTTGAGCCAATCAGCAGCAGACACTCCCTCACAGACCCTCCCAGCTCCTGAGCAGCAGCCCTTTCAGATTCATTACGATCTTGCTTTCTTAGTGAGAGGAGCTTTAATGTTGCTGCTGCTGACATTATAGGGAAATAGATAGCTAGGCTAGTGTATTTAGTGTCCACTACAGTCCTGAAGGACTCATCTAATCTCTGCTGTAAGGACAGCACCCCAAAAAGCCCTTTTTAGGGCTAGAACTTCAGTCGTTTTTTTTTTTTTTTTTTTGTAATTTTATTTGCATTTACCTGGCTTTCAGCCTGTGTGTGAGGCTCACAGCATATACTGTGATTAGTGCCACCACTGATATCTGCTTAACATTAGTGTAAATTTAAACAACAAAACTTTTAAATCATTTTGCTAGTGTAATCTAATTTCATTTTCTATCAGGCCTGTGTGTCAGGCTTACACAGCATACACTGTGGTTAATTTCTGTGCCAGCAGCCACCACTCATATCTGCTTAACATTATTTTAAATAAAAAAAAAAATCTTTTAAATTATTTTGCTAGTGTAATCTAATTTCATTTTCTATCAGGCCTGTGTCTCAGGCTCACACAGCATATACTGTGGTTAATTGCTCTGTGCCAGCAGCCACTCATATCTGCTTAACATTAGTGTAAATTTAAACAACCAAACTTTTAAATCATTTTGCTAGTGTAATCTAATTTAATTTCCTATCAGACCTGTGTGTCAGGCTTACACAGCATATACTGTGGTTAATTGCTGTGCCAGCAGCCACCACTCATATCTGCTTAACATTATTGTAAATTTAAAAAAAAAAACTTTTAAATCATTTTGCTAGTGTAATCTAATTTCATTTTCTATCAGGCCTGTGTCTCAGACTCACACAGCATATACTGTGGTTAATTGCTCTGTGCCAGCAGACACAACTCATATCTGCTTAACATTAGTGTAAATTTAAACAACAAAACTTTTAAATCATTTTGCTAGTGTAATCTAATTTCATTTTCTATCAGGCCTGTGTCTCAGACTCACACAGCATATACTGTGGTTAATTGCTGTGCAGCAGCCACCACTCATATCTGCTTAACATTATTGTAAATTTTAAAAAAAAAGTTTTAAATCATTTTGCTAGTGTAATCTAATTTCATTTTCTATTAGGCCTGTGTCTCAGGCTCACACAGCATATACTGTGGTTAATTGCTCTGTGCCAGCAGCCACCACTCATATCTGCTTAACATTAGTGTAAATTTAAACAAAAAAACTTTTAAATCATGTTGCTAGTGCAATCTAATTTCATTTTCTATCAGGCCTGTGTGTCAGGCTTACACAGCATATACTGTGGTTAATTGCTCTGTGCCAGCAGCCACCACTCATATCTGCTTAACATTATTATAAATTAAAAAAAAAAACTTTTAAATCATTTTGCTAGTGTAATCTAATTTCGTTTTCTATCAGACCTGAGTCTCAGGCTCACATAGCATATACTGTGGTTAATTGCTCTGTGCCAGCAGCCACCACTCATATCTGCTTAACATTAGTGTAAATTTAAACAAAAAAACTTTTAAATCATGTTGCTAGTGTAATCTAATTTCATTTTCTATCAGGCCTGTGTGTCAGGCTTACACAGCATACACTGTGGTTAATTGCTGTGCCAGCAGCCACCACTCATATCTGCTTAACATTATTGTAAATATTTAAAAAAAAACTTTTAAATCATTTTGCTAGTGTAATCTAATTTCATTTTCTATCAGGCCTGTGTGTCAGGCTTACACAGCATACACTGTGGTTAATTGCTGTGCCAGCAGCCACCACTCATATCTGCTTAACATTAGTGTAAATTTAAACAAAAAAACTTTTAAATCATGTTGCTAGTGTAATTTAATTTCATTTTCTATCAGGCCTGTGTGTCAGGCTTACACAGCATACACTGTGGTTAATTGCTGTGCCAGCAGCCACCACTCATATCTGCTTAACATTATTGTAATTTTTTAAAAAAAAACTTTTAAATCATTTTGCTAGTGTAATCTAATTTCATTTTCTATCAGGCCTGTGTGTCAGTCTCACACAGCATATACTGTGGTTAATTGCTGTGCCAGCCACCACTCATAAACATTATTGTAAATTAAAAAAAAAAAAACTTTTAAATCATTTTGCTAGTGTAATCTAATTTCATTTTCCACCAGGCCTGTGTGTCAGGCCCACATCATATAGTGTGATTAATAGCTCATTTTCCCACCACTTATATCTGGTGTAACATTAGTGTAAATTGTTTTCAATTTTTTTTTTACATCAGTCCTCTTCTAGTGTTATTTAATTTTAGTTGTCAGGCCAGCCTGGCTGCCATTAGTGCCAGCCTTTGTGTCAGACTGCCAGCATATACTGTGCCTACTTCCATCCTCAGTGCCAGTCCACCACTCCTACCTGGTGTTACATTAGTTTAAATCTTGTAAAAAAAAAACTTTTACATCAGTTTTCTAGTGTTATTTAATTTTAGTTGCCAGGCCAGCCTGCCACTAGTGCCAGCCTGTGTGTCAGGGTGCCAGCACATACTGTGCCTACTTCTATCCTGAGTGCCATCACTCCTATCTGTTGTAACATTAGTGTAACTTTTTTAAAAACAAACTTTAACATCAGTCTGCTATTGTTATTTAATTGCAGTTGCCTGTCTGCCAGCGTGTGTGCCAGGCCCACTTTCCAACTAGTGCCACAAATCATATTTGTTATAACAGTAGCGTAAATATTTTAAATAAAAACTTTTTTGACTGTGAATCATCAGTCTGCTAGTACAATTGAATTGCAGTTGCCTGCCTGCCAGCGTGTGTGCCAGGCCCACTTGCCAACTAGTGCCACCAATCATATTTGTTATAACAGTATTGTAAATATTTAAAATAAAAACTTTTTTGACTGAGAAACATCAGTCATCTAGTGTAATCTAATTGCAGTTGCCTTCCTCCCAGCGTGTGTGCCAGGCCCACTTGCCAACTAGTGCCACCAATCATATTTGTTATAACAGTTTTGAAAATATTTAAAATCAAAACTTTTTTGACTGTGAATCATCAGTCTGCTAGTGCAATTGAATTGCAGTTGGCTGTCTGCCAGCGTGTGTGCCAGGCCCACTTGCCAACTAGTGCCACCAATCATATTTGTTCTAAGAGTATTGTAAATATTTAAAATAAAACAAATTTAGACTGTGAATCATCAGTCTGCTAGTGCAATTGAATTGCAGTTTCCTGCCTGCCAGCGTGTGTGCCAGGCCCACTAGCCAACTAGTGCCCCCAATCATATTTGTTGTAACAGTATTGTAAATATTTAAAATAAAAACTTTTTTGACTGTGAATCATCAGTCTGCTAGTGCCATTGAATTGCAGTTGCCTGCCTGCCAGTATGTGTGCCAGGCCCACTTGCCAACTACTGCCACCAATCATATTTGTTATAACAGTATTGTAAATATTTAAAATAAAAACTTTTTTGACTGTGAAACATCAGTCATCTAGTGTAATCTAATTGCAGTTGCCTTCCTCCCAGCGTGTGTGCCAGCCAGGCCCACTTGCCAACTAGTGCCACCAATCATATTTGTTGTCACAGTACTTTTAATATTTAAAAAATAAAAAAATTTGAAACATCAGTCTGTATTTTTGTGTCAGGCTCACAGCGTATACTGTGCCCACTTCCCCAGTGCCACCACTCATAATTTGTTTAATAGTATTGTAAGTGTACATTTTTAAAAAAATGACAGGCAGAGGCAGGCCACCCCACAGGTGCCGTCATGGTCGTGGTTCTGTGATTCCTTTAGACCCTACAAATATGCACATTGTTCAGAGGCCAGGTGCCAGGGACGCGAAAAGTTCTGAGAAGGACCTAGTTGAATGGCTAACACAGGACACCCAATCTTCTACAGCTTCCGCTCCTAGTCCTAACCTTGACGCACTATCCACCTCCAGCTGTGCTTTGGGCAACTCTCAAGTGACCAGTGCCACTCGCCCGCCTGTCGCCACCACCAATACTAGCACCACAGCCGCTTCACTTGATCTGTCAGAGGAGTTATTGACACATCAGTTGGAAGAAATGAGTGATGCGCAACCATCATTGACAGAGGATGTAGATAACAGTGATATGTCTCAGTCAGGCAGCATTACAGACATGGAGGTACGGTGTGATGATGATGATGTACCCGCTGCTGCTTCCTTTGTTGATGTAATGATAGACAAATGCAAATGAGGTGCACGAACAGCCAGTGGTAGATTAGGATTTTCTTTATTGCAATTAAAAATCTTTCTCCCTCCAGGGATACAGGAATCTCAAGCTTAGTAGTGAGTGGAGAGAGCTTCACTCTAGTGACTGTCTGCTGACATGTTTCGGCAATGAAGCCGTAATCGTAGCTACAAAAGGCAATCCCAAACCTGTACTCGATTGTGCGAAAGGAAGTAATGGCATGCCTGGCACATAGCGTTGGGGCAAGGGTCCATATGACCACTGATAGCTGGTCTGCAAAGCATGGTCAGGGCAGGTATATCCCCTACACTGTGCATTGAGTAAACCTGCTGATGGCTGACAAGCATGGAATGCGTGGCTCTGCAGAGGAGTTGGTGACACCGCCACGACTTGCAGGCAGGCCTGCTGCTACCTCCTCTACTCCTCTTACTCCATCCTCTTCCATAACCTCCTCCTCGGCTGAGTCCTCTTCTGCTTCTGCGTCTTGCTCCACATCAACGGCACCCCCCCAGCTCCCCAGGTACTATTCCACATCCCGGATACGGCAGTGTCACGCCGTCTTGGGGTTGACTTGCCTGAAAGCTGAGAGTCACACCGCACCAGCACTCCTGTCCTTCCTGAACGCACAGGTGGATCAGTGGCTGACTCCGCACCAACTGAAGATTGGCAAGGTTGTTTCTGACAATGGAAGTAATTTGGTGGCAAGTTGACACATGTGCCGTGCATGGCACATGTGTGTAATCTGATTGTACAACGCTTTGTGCATAAGTACCCAGGCTTACAGGACGTCCTGAAGCAGGCTAGGAAGGTGTGTGGCCATTTCAGGCGTTCCTACACGGCCATGGCACACTTGTCCGATATCCAGCGTCGAAACAACCTGCCAGTGACGCCCTTGATTTGCGACAGCCCAACATGGTGGAATTCAACACTCCTTTTTTTTTGAATATAATATTTATTTGGAACTCACAAACATAATTACAATACATAGACACTATCCAACAGCAATTCAGCGTATAAACAATAACATAGAAAAAAACAAGAAATCTCTTGTACAAAGGTTGGAATAGGACTAGATATAACATAACATCATCTTAGCTGTGATTTTCACAGGTTTTTCTGTTTTTACCCCCCCCCCCCCCTTTTTAATTCACACTGACCAGTGTGATACAGCTGATAAAAAGAAAAAAAAAAAGAAAAAAAGAGAAAAAGCCCTTGGGTTAAACTAAATTACTTCCCCATCATTAACTATCCAGGTAGAAGGAAACAGACCTACTAACACTAGTTCTGCAAAGCTGATAGATGATAAAAACGGAAAAAGGATCTGTTTTTGTATGGGAAGGGAGAATGACTTAATAACTGGACACCATCCTGATAAAAAGTTCTTGATTCTCTTATCTGAAGCATCCTGCAAGTGATAAGATTCAAACACTATTTGCTCCTGTATTGATTTAATAATCTCCACAAACCCTGGAACTCTCTTAGCTATCCAATGTTTTAATATCAGATGTCTAACCGTTAATATAATGGTATTAACAACCCCTATCCAGTGACTATCTCTGGTATTTAATGGAGATATCAAAAGGATAATATCTTGTAACTTCAAAGATAAAGATATTTTGAAATGTTGGTTAATCCAATAGGTGATTTTTGACCAAAGTTGATTAATTTTGGGGCAAAACCAAAACATATGTAGCAGGTCGGCTCTAGCATACGAACATCTGGGGCAGCTACTTGAACTATTTGGATAAAATTTAGCGATTTTCAGTGGATATAGATAGAAATTATTGATAAGCTTCATGTGGGATTCTTTCCAGCCCATAGAGACCTTACATTTCTTAGAAATAGAAAAACTCTGTTTAATACTCTCATGATCAACCTCTGGGATATGAGGAGACCAGAAATTACAGATCTTATCCAGATATACTTGACTCTGTTTTGACAACATAATGTCGTACATTAATGAAATCGATGTGTCCCCTACAGAAAATTTCTGTAAGAGTACTCTAACCTCAGACCAGGCAACTGATAAAGGGAAAAGCCAATTTTGAGCAGAAATATAGTGTCTGACCTGGAAGTATGCGAACAAATTAGATCTAGGAAGATCATATAACTGAAAAAGAGATTCCACTGTAAACATCTGGTGATTTCCATCTAGTAGCTGTTTTATAAGGTTTAACCCTCTTTCAGCCCATTCTTTAAAGACTTTTTGATAGATACCTGGGATAAATTGAGTGTTACCTCTAATAGGGAGAAAGTCTGAATATGTAGGATCAATGCTTAACATACTACAGAACTTATGCCAGGCTATTACTATATTCTTGAATGATATGAGAGAAGCAACGTTAGACGGTAACTGTTGTGGTTTACAATGGAGTATAGCCTTTAAGGCAAAAGGATATATTAACGAAGTCTCTTCCTCAATAGAAGAGACTATATTAGCATCTGTGATCCAATCACAAGCAAATTTAATTAACGTGGCTATATTGTATAACTTGACATCAGGGAGAGATAAGCCCCCTGTGGATGACTTCTGCATAAATCTAGCCAAAGCGATACGGGGTTTTTTGTCCTTCCATAAGAATTTCGAAATATATCCATACAATTTCCTAATGTCCTTATTCAAAATGAATATAGGAAGATTTTGGAGTGGATAGAGAAGACGAGGAAAGATAATTGTTTTGATCAGGTTCACCCTTGCCGTTAAAGCCAATGGGAATGCAGCCCATAAATGAAGATCTAATTTGATTTTTTGAAACAGGGGCAAATAATTTGCCGAATACCAAAATTTAGGATTCTTATGCAGAACCAGGCCAAGATATTTAATGGCATTAACCATTTTGAATGGAGTTTTGACAGTGGGACAGGTCGATTTACCTAGGCACATCAATTCACTTTTTTCCAAGTTGACCTTGTATCCTGAAAATGCACTAAATTCTTTAAGAAGTTGCAGTAATGTTGGGATAGATTGGTGAATATCCTCCAGAAAAACCAGTATATCATCAGCATATAACAACACTTTTAACCGTTGAGAGCCAAGGGGGATCCCCTGTAAGCTATCCCTTAATCTGATTGCGAATGGTTCCAACGCCAGATTAAACAATAATGGGGATAACGGACAACCTTGTCTGGTGCCCCGTTGCAGCATTATCTGAGAAGAACGCTCCCCATTTATCAATAGATAGGAAATAGGTTTAGCATAAATTCTATTGACAAACTGCACAAAGTTTCCTTTAAACCCAAACCTTTCAAGTGACCGAAATAGGTGTTCTCAGATAATAGAATCGAATGCTTTAGTAGCATCTAACGTAAGTACCGCACTATGTTGTAGTGACACATTTTTATGACCTTGGTCAATATTCCAAGCATAATCCAAAAAGGAAGTGACTTTACGGAAGTTCTTAATTGGGTTCCTAGCAGTCATAAACCCCGACTGGTCAGGATGTATAAGATTCTGTAGACAACGAGACAATCTTGCCGCTATAATAGCGGCAAGAATCTTATAGTCGGTGTTTAACACCGAAATTGGTCTGTAAGAAGCTAAATCTTCCGAATCTTTGCCTTTTTTCAGAATCAAAGAGATGTTTGCAGCAGAAAAGTATGAAGAGATTGGATTATCTGAAACATAATATATATTAAATAGATCTTCCAGTATCAAAAGCAGCTCTTCCTTTAGACACTTATAAAATTCTGCAGGAAACCCATCTGGGCCTGCAGCCTTATTCAATTTCAAAGGGTCAATTACATTACCAATCTCTGTACGATAAATGGGGTCATTCAATGCAGCCAATTCTTCAGATTGAATTATTGGTAATTGAATCTTGGACCAGAAAACCTCTTGCTCAGCATAATTTATATTGACTGATGCATATAACTGTTGATAATAATTAAAGAATACTCCCCCAATTTCTTTGGAATTAGTATATCTAGAGTCCCGACATTTAATAGCTGGAATAAGATTTTTTTTTTTCCTACTTTTAGTGAGCCTCGCAAGGTGTTTTGCAGAAGTCCCATGAAACCCTCTGTAATATCGATTTGTTTTTAATTCCTCTATCTGAGATTTTTGCTTTAAAGAAAGGTCTCTCTCCTTTCTAAATCCCAAATATACTTCCCAATTGGTCGAGGAAGGATCAATCTGAACTCTCCTGAATGCATTCTTTACCTTATTGGAGATTTGGAATTCTCTATCCCTAATCTTCTTGTCTTGTCGTTTTGTGTATGCCGTGATCTCCCCCCGCAAGACCGCTTTTGCCGCCTCCCAAAATATTTCTACTTTATTCCTATAATTAACATTAAACCTACCATATTCCAGCCATTTCTGTTTCATCCAAGAACAAAATCTGGAATCAGAATATAGGAACCTAGGGAAGCAAAATACAGCTTTGCTGGATTTACTCCTACCGTTCGGGGGAAAATACAATGAAATAATTGCGTGGTCCGAGACTAGAATTTCTGCAATTTCTGTCTCCAGTTTCCAAACAGATAGAGATTCCGAGACTAAGAACAGATCTATCCTAGAAAAGGTCCTATGGGCTTTGGACTCGCACGTGAAAGCCTGAAGATCCGGGTTTTGGATACGCCAAATATCAACCAGATTTAATTTGTAGCAGAAGTTTTTAAAAAATTTGGCATTTTTTTTATATAGAGACATGTTTTTATTGGAGAATCGGTCTAGTTCTGGGTATAAGGTCATGTTGAAATCTCCACACAACACTAGATTTTCCCCTTTAAACGGGTATAACTTACTTTGGATTTTTCTCCAAAATTCTGCCGAGAATTGGTTAGGGGCATAGATATTACAAAATATGAATCTTGTATTCATAATACTAATTTGGAGTATAATAAATCTAGCAGAGGGATCGATTTCAGTTTTAATAATCTTATATTCAAGCTCTTTATGAATTAATACTACCACTCCCGCTTTTTTACTGGTACCTGAAGAGGTGATAACCTCTCCTACCCATTTAATCTTAAGCTTAGCAGCCTCTAGCTCGTTAAGGTGCATTTCCTGTAAAAACACTAAGTCCGGTTTATGTTTAGCCAAAGTTTTAATAATTAATTTGCGTTTAACCGGGGAAGAAATTCCCCCCACATTCCAGGATAGTGTCTTAACTCCTTCTACCATCATCCTTTCCTGTATGCATCATCAATAAACAGGGGAAAGAGAGAAAAAAAAAAAAAAAATTTAAAAAAAATAAGTCCAGACTTAACATTGATCATAATTAACAAAATAAACTCTTTTTTTTTTACCATTTTCCCTCATGCAACAAAGCTGGATACCTAAACTGTGATATAAAACCAACTAATCCGCCAGAGCTCTGCTGGTCGGATTATGAGTTTGATCTGGTATGCCATCATACGCCTTAATAAAATCTTTAACCATGTTAATTTCACTGAACGAGTGTCTTGTTCCCTTATCCTCCACTACAATTCTAGCTGGATAGAGTAGTCTCGCTTTTAAACCTTTATTTATGAGCTGGGTGCAATATGGGGCCATCCCTTTCCTCCTGGAGGAAGTCTCAGAAGAGAAATCCTGAAACAAAAGAATCTTACTGTTACCAAATGTTGGAGGGTCAGTTTTTTTGAACCATTTTAATATATCCACTTTATCCTGAAATTTTAAAAAACTTGCATATAGCCATTCTTGGTCTTGCAAACCCATTCTCTGCCACTCTCTTCGGGCCCACCCTGTGCGCCCTTTCAATTATTAGAGGTAGGGATTGAGCTGGCATACCCAGGGCCTGTGGTAATGTAACAGACATAAATTTACTTATGTCATCAAATTCGGGTAATTCGGGCAGGCCTATAATCCTGATGTTATTGCGTCTGGAGCGATCTTCAAGATCCTCCAGGCGCAATTGCATACTGTCTATTTTGGCCTGTTGTTTCCGAGAGGCTACCTCATAACTATTTGCCTGATCTTCCAATGAAGAGATTCTATTCTCGGCTTCGACCATTCTAGCTGAGAATTGTTTAACCTCTGAAGAGAGTACCCCTATTTCTGTAACTATAGTGCCTAATTCCTTTTTGATTACCTCGAATTGGGGGGAAAACATAGCTGAAAGCTGTCCAATCAATACCTGTGTATCGATGACCGACGGTACAATGTCCGTCACCACATCGATACTGGTATCTGCCGTTTTGACTTTTTTATCCTTGGGCTTCACAGGCATCTTAGGTGAATTTGCTCTCACCTGTGACACAAACTTATCCATTAAGTGCAATACACAAAAAGAAAATAAATCTGGCCAGTACCCCACACTGACAAACTAGGGTCTGGCTCTTGATGTAAATGTGGTTGTGATTAATCAAAACACTGGGGTAGAGGACCCCAAGATCCAGCAAAGAAAAACCCTTCTCCTATGTGTGTGCAAAAAAAAAGAAAAAGTGTAATTATATAAGTGGGAAATTCCCCTGTGCATTGGTGGCAGTTAGCTGCCTCTATATAAAAAGGAAAGAAAAAATAAATAAATAAATAAAATAATAATCAGAGGGTCAAGGACCCACTAGTGAAAAGTGCTGAGGGCCTGTGCCCTGTTTGACGTTCACTGAATCTCAAAAGGAAAAAAACCGATCAGAATACCAGCTCAACTCCACCAATTCTATTATCAATAGTCTGGTACTTTTGTTCACTTGAAAACAGAATCTCTAATCTTACAGTTAAATCTGACCATGATCTAGCCATATACTGATCTAAATTGAATTTAAGAGCGAGAAACACATTTAACGGAGTATTAGAATAGAAAATAATATTTAGCCTTTAAACACAGTAATGACCCACTTTACATTAGATTTTTTGAAGCATATAAGAGCTTATTAAAAAAATTAATGCTGTAGTATCAAGAATCCCCTCATACAGCAGACACACAAAAAAAAATGAGAAAAAAAAAAAAAAAAATCCTCAAATATCTTTTCTTATAATGTTGCTGTGTGAGGATACTTGGCAGTATAACAAACTCGTGCAGCTACCACAATTCTTTTGGGCTCTATACCTCTTACTATCAAGCCCTGGGGAACACAATGTTAATCACTGTTTGCTAAATGTTCAGTCCCTGGAAAAAAAAGATCCCATGTATGCCTGTAGCTCCAGCACAAGCCCTTTTTTTTTTTTTTTCTTTCCTTACGGTAACACGGTCAGGCTTAACATGGCAATCCTTAGGAAAGCGGAACAAATTATTAGGGACCCAGTCCTAGATATCCAGTGCACTCCTGTTAAACCATCCACAGCTAAGACATTGACTTATTTCGCCCGGCAAGACCTTACAACCAAACAGCTCAGTCAGTGTCGTGTGCTTACAATCTCTGCAGGGACATAAACAGCACAGTTCTTTATATAGTACCCGCCAGGGCTTACCAGAGTGCTGTTGCCAGGTAGGGTTGAAATGCCTCCCAATCTCTCTTCCGTAAGTTCACTGCCTGCTCCGGATCAACAGTACTCCCCAAGTCGGGGGAGCTCCACTGAGTTTGCCACTGTGGTGGCGGTGCTTAGCATTCGGATCCCTCCGCGTGCCTCCAGCACCTCCCCCTGCAGCTTCTCTGAGTTCCGGATAGTGCGGTCAGGCTCCTCTATCCCCAACAGGCAGGCAGCTTACGTATGATGGTAGGTTGCGGGTAAAAAACCCTCTGTGTACTCTTGATACGACTGTGCACCAGGGCACACTGATAACTCCTGGACTTAAAAGAAAAGGTGTGAAGTGGCGGTTCTACCGCTGGCCTAACCGGCCTCTGTGATTTCCTCCTCAGGCTGTCATACAGCCAAATTTCAGCCCTGCTGAACCCCACTTGTGTCGGGGGCTATGAGGCAGTGAGTAGGGGCAGTGATTGTAGACACTAGGTCGGAACGCCGACATGGAGCATGCTGCTGTTGAGCTCCGCCCTCAGACCGGAAATCCAAAAATTCCTGCGGAATTCAACACTCCTAATGTTCGACCGCCTGCTCCAACAAGAAAAAGCTGTTAATGAGTATTTGTATGACCGGGGTGCTAGGATAGCCTCTGGGGAGCTGGGGATTTTTTTGCCAAATTACTGGACGCTCATGCGCAATGCCTGTAGGCTCATGCGTCCTTTTGAGGAGGTGACAAACCTTGTCAGTCGCACTGAAGGCACCATCAGTGACATCATACCATTTGTTTTCTTCCTGGAGCGTGCCCTGCGAAGAGTGCTGGATCAGGCCGTAGATGAGCGTGAAGAGGAAGAGGAACAGTTGTGGTGTCCATCACCACCAGAAACAGCCTTATCAGCATCGCTTGCTGGACCTGCGGCAACGCAGGAAGAGGATTGTGAGGAAGAGGAGTCAGAGGAGGAATGTGGCTTTGAGGAGGAGGAGGAGGAAGACCAAGCACAACAGGCATCCCAGGGTGCTCGTTGTTGTCACCTATCTGGTACCCGTGGTGTTGTACATGGCTGGGGGGAAGAAGATACGTTCAGTGACATCAGTGAGGACGAGGAACGGGGCATGATTAGCTCTGCATCCAACCTTGTGCAAATGGGGTCTTTCATGCTGTCGTGCCTGTTGAGGGACCCTCGTATAAAAAAGCTGAAGGAGAATGACCTGTACTGGGTGTCCACACTACTAGACCCCCGGTATAAGCATAAAGTGACTGAAATGTTACCAAATTCCCGCAAGTCGGAAAGGATGGAGCAGTTCAAAAATAAATTAAAAACTATGCTTTACACAGCGTATAAGGGTGATGTCACAGCACAACGGGAATCTAACAGGGGAAGAGATTAAAGTAATCCTCCTCCTCCCACGACCATGGCGGCAAGGACAGGACGCTTTCCTGACATCTTGTTGATGGAGGACATGCGGACCTTATTAACTCCTATGCATCACCAGAGCCTTTCGGGATCCAGCCTCAGAGAAAGACTCAACCGACACGTAGCAGACTACCTAGCATTAACTGTGGATCTTGACAGTCTGAGGAGCGATGGACCCCTTGACTACTGGGTGTGCAGGCTTGACCTGTGGCCTGAGCTATCCCGATTTGCAATCAAACTTCTGGCCTGCCCCGCTTCAAGTGTCCTGTCAGAAAGGACCTTCAGTGCAGCAGGAGGTTTTGTCACTGAGAAGAGAAGTCGGCTAGGTCAAAAAAGTCTTGATTATCTCACCTTTATTAAAATGAATGAGGGATGGATCCCAAAGGAACTGACATTGGGCGATACATTTGAGTTAAAAAGGCCTGATGATGATATGAGCTGCCTTGGGCTACAAATGGTACACACGCTGGCGCATTTTTTCTTAGAATGCAGGATGACTTGCGTGACTTATCCGTCAACAATTAGTTTTCAAGCCGCAAGGTTTTAGGGCACTTTCTAACTGTTTTACAAACATCGATTTTTCTGGCCGCTGCTACAGCAGCGGCTGCAACAATACCGAATTTTTCAGGCATTTGGACATGCCTAATTTTTCTGGCCTCTGGTGCTGCACTGTGGCTACAAAACCCAAACCAAAAAGAAAGGCATATAACAGTGATTAAACTGTTAAGAATAGTACTCAGTCATTAACACACCACTCATATCTGGTGGCACAGTAGGTTGCACGCGCAGTGCCCCAAATTTGAAGTAGGAGGACCGACCAAGCATCTTTTCCATCTCACGGTTCCGAAATATTATCTATGGGTTCCTAAAAACGATGCCATACCTGTACTCGATTGTGCTAAAGGATGTCATATGTGGTGTTTCATGCTGTTGTGCCTGTTGAGGGTCGTTGACCATCGTATAAAAAGGCTGAAGGAGAACGACCTGTACTGGATGTCAAAGCATCTTTTTCCATCTCCCGGTTCCTAAAAATTATCTCTGGGTTCCTAAAATCGATGCTCCTTTCAGGCAGGCCAGCTCTCTGCATACCAGCCCACAGATTCTGTAACAGATCTCTCTTGCAGGTAGAGTTGCAGCAAGAATGCAGGGTCAGAACCACTACAACTGGTATACCTGAAAGAATCAAACGGTCCCAGACCACATGTATGTCCTATTGTTATCATGATGGCCATATAGACCTCCCCTGATAGGTGGGAGTAACATTGATGAAAGTGCTAAGCATAGTACTACTTAACACAACCTTACCATGGGTCCCAGAACGCATGTTTTATTATTATAATTTGTAAGGGTAATCATGCAGGCCATATAGACCTCCCCCGATAGGAGGAGTAAGAGGGATTAAACTGCTAAGAATAGTACTACTTAACACAACCTTGTTACCGTAGGTCCCAGACCACATGTCAGATTGTTGTACTTTGTTAGGCTAATTATATATCATGCCAGCCAAATACACCCCCCCCCCGATAGGGGGAGTAACTGGTATTAAACTGCTAAGAATAGTACTACTTAACACAACCTTACCATGGGTCCCAGACCGCATGTCTTATTGTTATACTTTGTAAGGGTAATTATATATCATGCAGGCCATATAGACCTCCACCAATAGGGGGAGTAACAGGGATGGAAGTGCTAAGAATAGTACTACTTAACACAACCTAGTTACCATGGGTCCTAGACCACATGTTTTATTTGTATACTTTGTCAGGATAATTATATATCTATCAAATCTATCTATTTATCTTCTATCGATTCTATCTAACTATCACTCTATGTATATCTATCTATCTATCAAATCTATCTCGTGTCCGGACTGTTTTGAGACAGCCACTTGTGTTTAGGCCAAATTTGAAGTAGTAGGAAAGACCAATCACAGGGATTAAACTGCTAAGAATAGTACTACTTAACACAACCTAGTTACCCATGGGTCCCAGTCCCAGACCGCATGTCTTGTTGTTATATTTGGTCAAGGTAATCATGCAGGCCATATAGACCTCCCCCGATAGGGGTTGTAACAGGTATTAAACTAATAAGAACAGTACTACTGAAATAAACCTAGTTACCATGGGTCCCAGACCGCATGTTTTATTGTTGTACTTTGTTAGGCTAATCATGATGGCCATATAGACCTCCCCCGATAGGTGGGAGTAACAGGGATGAAAGTGCTAAAAATAGTACTACTTAACACAACCTAGTTACCCATGGGTCCCAGTCCCAGACCGCATGTCTTGTTGTTTTATTTGGTATGGGTAATCATGCAGGCCATATAGACCTCCCCAGATAGGGGTAGTAACAGGTATTAAACTAATAAGAACAGTACTACTGAAATAAACCTAGTTACCATGGGTCCCAGAACGCATGTCTTATTATTATATTTTGTAAGGGTAATCATGCAGGCCATATAGACCTCCCCCGATAGGGTGAGTAACAGGTATTAAAATGCTAAGAACAGTACTACTTAACACAACCTTACCATGGGTCCCAGGGCGCATGTTTTATTATTATATTTTGTAAGGGTAATCATGCAGGCCATATAGACCTCCCCCGATAGGGTGAGTAACAGTTATTAAAATGCTAAGAACAGTACTACTTAACACAACCTTACCATGGGTCCCAGAGCGCATGTTTTATTATTATATTTTGTAAGGGTAATCATGCAGGCCATATAGACCTCCCCCGATAGGGTGAGTAACAGGTATTAAAATGCTAAGAACAGTACTACTTAATACAACCTTACAATGGGTCCCAGAACGCATGTTTTATTATTATATTTTGTCAGGGCAATCATGCAGACCATATAGACCTCCCCCGATAGGGGGAGTAACAGGGATGAAAGTGCTAAGAATAGTACTACTTAACACAACCTAGTTACCATGGGTCCCAGACCGCATGTCTTGTTATTATACTTTGTAAGGGTAATCATGCAGGCCATATAGACCTCCCCCGATAGGGGGAGTAACAGGGATTAAAGTGCTAAGAATAGTACTACTTAACACAACCTAGTTACCATGGGACCCAGACCGCATGTCTAATTATTATATTTTGTCAGGGTAATCATGCAGGCCATATACACCTCCCCTGATAGGGGGAGTAACAGGGATTAAAGTGCTAAGAATAGTACTACTTAACACAACTTAGTTACCATGGGTCCCAGACCGCATGTTTTGTTGTTATACTTTGTCAGGGTAATCATGCAAACCATATACACCTCCCCCGATAGGGGGAGTAACAGGGATTAAAGTGCTAAGAATAGTACTACTTAACACAACCTAGTTACCATGGGTCCCAGTCCGCATGTTTTGTTGTTATACTTTGTCAGGGTAATCATGCAGGCCATATAGACCTCCCCCGATAGGGGGAGTAAGAGGGATTAAACTGCTAAGAACAGTACTACTTAACACAACCTAGTTACCATGGGTCCCAGACCACGCGTCTTGTTGTTATACTTTGTCAGGGTAATCATGCAAACCATATAGACCTCCCCCGATAGGGGGAGTAACAGGGATTAAAGTGCTAAGAATAGTACTACTTAACACAACCTATTTACCATGGGTCCCAGACCGCATGTTTTGTTGTTATACTTTGTCAGGGTAATCATGCAGGCCATATAGACCTCCCCCAATAGGGGGAGTAAGAGGGATTAAACTGCTAAGAACAGTACTACTTAACACAACCTAGTTACCATGGGTCCCAGACAGCGTGTCTTGTTGTTATACTTTGTCAGGGTAATCATGCAGGCCATATAGACCTCCCCCGATAGGGGGAGTAACAGGGATTAAAGTGCTAAGAATAGTACTACTTAACACAACCTAGTTACCATGGGACCCAGACCGCATGTCTAATTATTATATTTTGTCAGGGTAATCATGCAGGCCATATACATCTCCCCTGATAGGGGGAGTAACAGGGATTAAAGTGCTAAGAATAGTACTACTTAACACAACTTAGCTACCATGGGTCCCAGACCGCATGTTTTGTTGTTATACTTTGTCAGGGTAATCATGCAGGCCATATAGACCTCCCCCGATAGGGGGAGTAAGAGGGATTAAACTGCTAAGAACAGTACTACTTAACACAACCTAGTTACCATGGGTCCCAGACCGCATGTCTTATTATTATACTTTAAGGAGGATAGGTGAGAATTGGCGCTTATATCAACCCTAATGCCAAGTATAGAAGGGTCTCTCTCTAAGAACCCTGAGGAGGATAGTAGAATAATTTAAGCGGAAATACTGGCGCTGAAAGCAGGGTAGTACACAAATACAATATACGGGTAACCTAAAAGGGTCTACCTTAGCAGGAATATAATCGTTATAAAAGTTAATAAATGGTTATAGCCTAATATATATCTAAGAAAATATATTTAATAGTGTAAAATTACAATACAATCAAGATTAAAAAATCAGTGTTAATAAAATCAGTACATATATACTAAAAAGTAATTAATGGGGCCCTTTAAATTAGTTTGAAAAAACATACAGAAAGGGGAAAGATTAACCACAAATCTATATATATATATATATATATATATATACTGTGATTGAGGATAGAAGAAAACTATACTCAAATAAATATAAGTATAAAGATGGCAGAGATATTCAAACAGTATAAATGAAAACAAATGGCAATACAAACAGACTTAATAACTGGACGTCCAGCGTAAAAACCAGGGGTTAAAACAGTAATAATCTGGGGTTAAAACAGTATTAACCTGAAAGTGCACTATAGTGAACAAAAACACTCGTGACTAGATGATCATACTAATAGCATTGGATCAAGCTAATGGAACGAGTGAGGTACCTTGCGCTAATCTGTGGAGCACAGATTGAATATTGTTCGTCCTGTACCTCCTCCTGAGGTGGGTGTGTACTCCTAGCGTAGTTCACTTACATCACCCTTTCTGAAAATGTCCAGCTGATTTTGGGAGGAACAGAATGTAAACGATCTCTGGGGTAATAGCAATCCTTTAGATGATGGTAGATAGTAACTTCAAGGCACTCTTATTCTGTGGTGCTTAGTGCAGGTACTAGATCATCTGGCAGTATATTCAATTTGTAGACTGGTGCGCTCCCTCAGAGGGCTGTATTCAAATTCACAGGCCTTGGGGGTAGTGAGCCAGGTGTTGGTAGTTGTCCTGTGTGCTTTTTCAACACAATAGCGATCCTTTCGGTGGCTGTATCAAGTTCACAAGCCTTAAAGGAGTTCAGCTTAGCAGTAGTTCTTCTTGTAGGAAATGAGACACAGTCATCAACCGGTTTCTCCCCTCACTTGGGGCTTTTTCAAGATGTGTTCTCATTGCTGGCAGGTATTCCTTTATAGGGCTATCCTGCATCCTTATTGGTTAGTTCAAAGGGGTGTGTGATCCCAGTTAAGGTGGAATTTGAGTTATATCCCTTAAACTTTTAAGGAGGTATCTTATTGTCTCTTGTAGTTTTTTGGAAATGTCCCGTTGTTAATTTTAGTTTAACAACTAGTATACTAAAAGTACATATTGCTCCGGAAAGGAACAACCATACGTGTAATATGGTCACATCCATGGTGTCAAGTGAAATCAACTTAAAATTATGAGTAAAGTCTGTTCAAGAGTTAGTATTTTTTGGAGTCCTCAATTTGATTAAACACATAGGTAGAGGTAAAAGACATATGTCAGTATTGTACAGGGAATATAAAGTTTTTACAGAGTTTTACATTTGATAGTTACAAACAGAAGTAAATTAGGGACAAAAAGAGAGAGCTGGGGGTTCTCATTGTCTTAGAGTTAAAGTTAAACACATAGGTAAAGAATTTTTCCCATATGTGTATATGATACAGAAAATAGACAGACATTCTAGATATTTCACGTTTGGTGGTTGCATATTGGGGCATACTTATCTGATCAAGAGTCAGTATTGTTTGGGGGATGATAGTATGATTAAACACATAGTTAAAGGTTAAACACATATGTCGATATTTGTTCTCTTTTTGATAAATATTATAAAATCTTACATTTGGTACTTGCAAACGGAAGTTAATTATGAAAAAACGGTTCTTAGTGTATTAGGGGTAAAGTTAAACACATAGGTAAAAGTTAAACACATAGGTAAAAGTTAAACACATATGTGTATATGACATTGACAGACTATTCCAAAGTTTTACATTTGGTACTTGCAAACGGAAGTTAGTTATGAAAAACGGTTCTTAGTGTATTAGGGGTAAAATTAAACACATAGGTAAAAATTAAACACATATGTGTATATGACATAAAAAATGTAGACAGACTATTCCAAAGTTTTGCATTTGGTGATTACATACTTGGGCAAATAATGAAAGGAGGTTCCGATTGTTTTTAAAAGGCATATCTAATAGAGACCCTTAGGGGAAGTTTTAGTCAAACATAAAAGGAGCTACATCAAGTTCTGAGTTTAAGCCTAATGGGTGCAGTGTTTTCATGGTATATATCAGTTCGGCTTCCTTTTTTAGGAGCTTTGTTTCAAAATTCCCTCCTCTCCATTCTGGTTTGACTTTCGAAATCCCCCAGAATTTAAAGTCTTTAAGTCGGTTATTATGGACCTCTCTAAAGTGTCTGTATAGGTGTGTTTCCTTATTGCCTTTTTCTATGATACAAAGGTGTTCTCTAATTCTTTCGCGGAGTGTTCTAGAGGTCTCTCCTAAATATTGCATATTACAACTACACTGTATGAGGTATATGATTCCTTTATCTGTACATCTGATAGTGTCATTTATATGGTAGGTTATTCCTGTTTGGGTTGACGTATATTCTTTGGTTTTATTTGTGTAGTGGCAGGATCTGCAGCAATGGCAGGGAAAGAAGCCTTTGACTATGTTCCCTAGTAGGTCATGTTGTTTGGACTGATTATTTGTTTTAAACTCGCTGGGGGCCAATGTGCTCTTTAGGTTCTTTGATTTTTTGTATATAAATCTTGGGTTAATAGAGATCTTATCTCCAATAATTGGATCCTCTCTAATTAGGTGCCAATGTTTTTTAATAATACGTTCGATAGTCTTATGGTCCCCATTATAGTTTGTAATGAAAGGGACAGATATATCCTCCGTTTCTTTTATGCCTATAGGATCTTCATGTCTTTTATATTTAAGTAAATCTTTTCTATCTATGTCTTTTATTTTATTGAAATTATCCTGAATTGTTATATCATCATACCCTTTGTCATTAAATTTCTTTATTAGAATTTTAGACTGTTCTTCGTAGTCTATTAGGTTAGTGCAATTTTTTCTAATCCGCAGAAATTGTGCTTTGGGTATATTTTCTTTCCACTTTGAAAGGTGGCAGCTTGTAGCATGAATAAAGTTGTTGGAATCTATTTTCTTAAAGAAAGTTTTGGTATTAAATTGGTCATTGTTGGTTTCAATGTCCAGATCTAGAAACGAAATTTTATGTTTATTTATTTCGTAAGTGAACTGTAATCCCCTGTCATTCTGGTTCATGGAGGAGAAAAGTTCTAATAGTGTTTCTTCAGTGCCTTTCCAGATAATTAGAATGTCGTCAATGTACCGCTTATAGGTCACCAGATACTGCACCAAGCTATTGGTTCCCAAAAATTCGGACTCCCAATCCCCCATAAAAAGATTGGCATAGCTTGGTGCAAATCTGGTGCCCATAGCGGTACCTTTAATCTGTAGATACATCTTTTGATTAAAAGAAAATGTATTGTTTTCAAGAATGAATCTGATGCTGTCTAATAGGAATTCTCTTTGTTCTTTGGATATAGTTTCATCTTTCTTTAGAAACTTTGTAACTGCTTTAACACCTAGATCATGTGCGATATTAGTGTATAAAGATGTTACGTCACATGTAGCTAAAATGATTTCACCGTCAATTTTCAAGTTATCTAGAAGTTGTAGCACTTGTGTTGAATCTTTCAAATATGAGGGTAATTGTTTGACATATTTTTGAAGGAATCTATCTATGTATTGGGACAAGTTGGCGGTGAGTGAGTTTATCCCTGAAATAATCGGGCGACCTGGTGGATTTTTCAAATCTTTATGAATCTTTGGTAAAAAATAAAAAATGGGAATTCTAGGAAATTCGGGGTATAGGAAACTGTATTCTTTAGAGTTGAGTATACCTTTATTTTTAGCAGTATCTAGAAGTAGTTTCAAAATTAGATGGTCGGCTCTAGTGGGGTCTCTTTTTAACTCTTTATAGGTGGTTTCATCCTTCAATAGTCTTTCTGCTTCTACTAGGTAGTAGTCCCTGTCCATAATCACTACTCCACCCCCTTTATCGGCTGGCTTAATTATGATGTCTTTGTTCTCTTTCAGTCTTTTGAGGGCATCATTTTCAGATTTTTTCAAATTAAAAAGGCGTTTTTTATTTTTATTTGGCTCATACTTTTCTATGTCTCTTTGTACTAGTTTTTCAAATAATTCTACGTTCTTCCCTTTCTCTTGAGTGGGGTAAAACTTGGACTTTGGTTTTAAATCTGTATGAACAAATTTGGGGTCTTCGGTGTATTGTCTGGATGTGTATTGTTCAATTGGATTTTTAATAAAATACCTCTTGAGTGTGAGTTTCCTTATGAACTGTGATACATTAATATGTGTTTCGAATTTATTGAGTTTAGACGTAGGTGCAAAGGATAAACCTAGGCTTAGAACTTTTGATTCTTCATTACTTAGACTTGTTTTGCTTAGATTAAATATTCCTGAGGTATCAGGGTCTACCATTGCTCTCGTCTGTCCCTTGGTTTCTTTATTGTTTCTGCCCCTTCCTCCTCTCTTTCCTCTAGAGCTCTTTTTCTTTGATTCATGAGGGGGGCTAATTGTACTTTTTCTACTATATGCCCTCTTGATGTTTCTGCTCTTGGACTGACCCCTAAAAAATGTGCCCCTTGGTTCATTTCTTTTCTATCTATGGTGTTGTCCTTTTCAGACTTTTGTGTAAGTGGTTGAAACCTATTTCTGAGTGGTATTCTCCAATTCTTTTCTTCTCTTTTGTATTGAGGGTAGTCTGTTCTTCCTGAGGGGGCTTCATTTCTATATCTATCCTCTCTCCAACTATAGGGGGGAGGGTTTCTAGTAGAGTATGGTCTATATTCTCTATCTGACAGTGGATATTCTCTAAAGCGTGCATGAGTATATTCTTGTCTAGTTGGCGGTATATTATGCCATCTATGTTGGTTATTATAGTACTCAGGTTCCCTATAGGAATCTTCAATATTCTGTGGGTTTCTAGGTTTGTACTCATTTTTATGTTGGTAGTTGTTAGTTTTTCTAGGTGTGAAATCCTCATGTTGTCTATGACTAATAGGTTTCCTAAAGGAATCATGTCTAGTATTATTTGTTTGAATAATTGGCTTATTATAATTAGAGGGATTTGTGTGCTCTGTTTTGTAAGTATCTCTGTCGCTTGTGTTATTAGAGTCTTCTATATGTAATGTGTAGTCATTTTTGTCTCTCTGCATTTTTTTCTTTTTAATTTTTTGTAACTCTGTATTAGTTGATTGTAATGTTCTAATTATTTCTGCTTGTCTTTCTTTAAAAATATCCGTATCTTTTCTACTTTCAAGAATTTCTTGTATTTCCATTATTCTTTTGTTTATGGTTTCTAGACTTAGTGTTCTTGCTTTTTTTATGATATCAATTAGGGTGAAGGATGCCTTTTCTAAAGCTGTGAACCATTCTTCTTGTAATGTCTCACTTAATTCAAAGGTACAGTTTTTTTCCAACCTTAGGCCTCTTGGAACCATATTTAGTGTTATATATTTATCTAAATAGTTCAATTCTGTTTTTTGTTTTAATTCTTTAATCATTATTTTCTCTAGTTCACTCATTAGCTCTTTAGTACTAGTAAGAGTTCCTTGTATGTTTTCTATTTCTATATTTGAATCCTCTTTATCTAGTTCTAAAAGGATGTTGTTCCTAGTAGTGAAGAGGTCCATTCTATAATTTAGAGATATTCTAAAAGTAGTGTATGATAGAGCAGCCAAATTCAAAAAGAGAGATAAAGATAGTGTAAGGAGGATAGGTGAGAATTGGCGCTTATATCAACCCTAATGCCAAGTATAGAAGGGTCTCTCTCTAAGAACCCTGAGGAGGATAGTAGAATAATTTAAGCGGAAATACTGGCGCTGAAAGCAGGGTAGTACACAAATACAATATACGGGTAACCTAAAAGGGTCTACCTTAGCAGGAATATAATCGTTATAAAAGTTAATAAATGGTTATAGCCTAATATATATCTAAGAAAATATATTTAATAGTGTAAAATTACAATACAATCAAGATTAAAAAATCAGTGTTAATAAAATCAGTACATATATACTAAAAAGTAATTAATGGGGCCCTTTAAATTAGTTTGAAAAAACATACAGAAAGGGGAAAGATTAACCACAAATCTATATATATATATATATATATATATATATACTGTGATTGAGGATAGAAGAAAACTATACTCAAATAAATATAAGTATAAAGATGGCAGAGATATTCAAACAGTATAAATGAAAACAAATGGCAATACAAACAGACTTAATAACTGGACGTCCAGCGTAAAAACCAGGGGTTAAAACAGTAATAATCTGGGGTTAAAACAGTATTAACCTGAAAGTGCACTATAGTGAACAAAAACACTCGTGACTAGATGATCATACTAATAGCATTGGATCAAGCTAATGGAACGAGTGAGGTACCTTGCGCTAATCTGTGGAGCACAGATTGAATATTGTTCGTCCTGTACCTCCTCCTGAGGTGGGTGTGTACTCCTAGCGTAGTTCACTTACATCACCCTTTCTGAAAATGTCCAGCTGATTTTGGGAGGAACAGAATGTAAACGATCTCTGGGGTAATAGCAATCCTTTAGATGATGGTAGATAGTAACTTCAAGGCACTCTTATTCTGTGGTGCTTAGTGCAGGTACTAGATCATCTGGCAGTATATTCAATTTGTAGACTGGTGCGCTCCCTCAGAGGGCTGTATTCAAATTCACAGGCCTTGGGGGTAGTGAGCCAGGTGTTGGTAGTTGTCCTGTGTGCTTTTTCAACACAATAGCGATCCTTTCGGTGGCTGTATCAAGTTCACAAGCCTTAAAGGAGTTCAGCTTAGCAGTAGTTCTTCTTGTAGGAAATGAGACACAGTCATCAACCGGTTTCTCCCCTCACTTGGGGCTTTTTCAAGATGTGTTCTCATTGCTGGCAGGTATTCCTTTATAGGGCTATCCTGCATCCTTATTGGTTAGTTCAAAGGGGTGTGTGATCCCAGTTAAGGTGGAATTTGAGTTATATCCCTTAAACTTTTAAGGAGGTATCTTATTGTCTCTTGTAGTTTTTTGGAAATGTCCCGTTGTTAATTTTAGTTTAACAACTAGTATACTAAAAGTACATATTGCTCCGGAAAGGAACAACCATACGTGTAATATGGTCACATCCATGGTGTCAAGTGAAATCAACTTAAAATTATGAGTAAAGTCTGTTCAAGAGTTAGTATTTTTTGGAGTCCTCAATTTGATTAAACACATAGGTAGAGGTAAAAGACATATGTCAGTATTGTACAGGGAATATAAAGTTTTTACAGAGTTTTACATTTGATAGTTACAAACAGAAGTAAATTAGGGACAAAAAGAGAGAGCTGGGGGTTCTCATTGTCTTAGAGTTAAAGTTAAACACATAGGTAAAGAATTTTTCCCATATGTGTATATGATACAGAAAATAGACAGACATTCTAGATATTTCACGTTTGGTGGTTGCATATTGGGGCATACTTATCTGATCAAGAGTCAGTATTGTTTGGGGGATGATAGTATGATTAAACACATAGTTAAAGGTTAAACACATATGTCGATATTTGTTCTCTTTTTGATAAATATTATAAAATCTTACATTTGGTACTTGCAAACGGAAGTTAATTATGAAAAAACGGTTCTTAGTGTATTAGGGGTAAAGTTAAACACATAGGTAAAAGTTAAACACATAGGTAAAAGTTAAACACATATGTGTATATGACATTGACAGACTATTCCAAAGTTTTACATTTGGTACTTGCAAACGGAAGTTAGTTATGAAAAACGGTTCTTAGTGTATTAGGGGTAAAATTAAACACATAGGTAAAAATTAAACACATATGTGTATATGACATAAAAAATGTAGACAGACTATTCCAAAGTTTTGCATTTGGTGATTGCATACTTGGGCAAATAATGAAAGGAGGTTCCGATTGTTTTTAAAAGGCATATCTAATAGAGACCCTTAGGGGAAGTTTTAGTCAAACATAAAAGGAGCTACATCAAGTTCTGAGTTTAAGCCTAATGGGTGCAGTGTTTTCATGGTATATATCAGTTCGGCTTCCTTTTTTAGGAGCTTTGTTTCAAAATTCCCTCCTCTCCATTCTGGTTTGACTTTCGAAATCCCCCAGAATTTAAAGTCTTTAAGTCGGTTATTATGGACCTCTCTAAAGTGTCTGTATAGGTGTGTTTCCTTATTGCCTTTTTCTATGATACAAAGGTGTTCTCTAATTCTTTCGCGGAGTGTTCTAGAGGTCTCTCCTAAATATTGCATATTACAACTACACTGTATGAGGTATATGATTCCTTTATCTGTACATCTGATAGTGTCATTTATATGGTAGGTTATTCCTGTTTGGGTTGACGTATATTCTTTGGTTTTATTTGTGTAGTGGCAGGATCTGCAGCAATGGCAGGGAAAGAAGCCTTTGACTATGTTCCCTAGTAGGTCATGTTGTTTGGACTGATTATTTGTTTTAAACTCGCTGGGGGCCAATGTGCTCTTTAGGTTCTTTGATTTTTTGTATATAAATCTTGGGTTAATAGAGATCTTATCTCCAATAATTGGATCCTCTCTAATTAGGTGCCAATGTTTTTTAATAATACGTTCGATAGTCTTATGGTCCCCATTATAGTTTGTAATGAAAGGGACAGATATATCCTCCGTTTCTTTTATGCCTATAGGATCTTCATGTCTTTTATATTTAAGTAAATCTTTTCTATCTATGTCTTTTATTTTATTGAAATTATCCTGAATTGTTATATCATCATACCCTTTGTCATTAAATTTCTTTATTAGAATTTTAGACTGTTCTTCGTAGTCTATTAGGTTAGTGCAATTTTTTCTAATCCGCAGAAATTGTGCTTTGGGTATATTTTCTTTCCACTTTGAAAGGTGGCAGCTTGTAGCATGAATAAAGTTGTTGGAATCTATTTTCTTAAAGAAAGTTTTGGTATTAAATTGGTCATTGTTGGTTTCAATGTCCAGATCTAGAAACGAAATTTTATGTTTATTTATTTCGTAAGTGAACTGTAATCCCCTGTCATTCTGGTTCATGGAGGAGAAAAGTTCTAATAGTGTTTCTTCAGTGCCTTTCCAGATAATTAGAATGTCGTCAATGTACCGCTTATAGGTCACCAGATACTGCACCAAGCTATTGGTTCCCAAAAATTCGGACTCCCAATCCCCCATAAAAAGATTGGCATAGCTTGGTGCAAATCTGGTGCCCATAGCGGTACCTTTAATCTGTAGATACATCTTTTGATTAAAAGAAAATGTATTGTTTTCAAGAATGAATCTGATGCTGTCTAATAGGAATTCTCTTTGTTCTTTGGATATAGTTTCATCTTTCTTTAGAAACTTTGTAACTGCTTTAACACCTAGATCATGTGCGATATTAGTGTATAAAGATGTTACGTCACATGTAGCTAAAATGATTTCACCGTCAATTTTCAAGTTATCTAGAAGTTGTAGCACTTGTGTTGAATCTTTCAAATATGAGGGTAATTGTTTGACATATTTTTGAAGGAATCTATCTATGTATTGGGACAAGTTGGCGGTGAGTGAGTTTATCCCTGAAATAATCGGGCGACCTGGTGGATTTTTCAAATCTTTATGAATCTTTGGTAAAAAATAAAAAATGGGAATTCTAGGAAATTCGGGGTATAGGAAACTGTATTCTTTAGAGTTGAGTATACCTTTATTTTTAGCAGTATCTAGAAGTAGTTTCAAAATTAGATGGTCGGCTCTAGTGGGGTCTCTTTTTAACTCTTTATAGGTGGTTTCATCCTTCAATAGTCTTTCTGCTTCTACTAGGTAGTAGTCCCTGTCCATAATCACTACTCCACCCCCTTTATCGGCTGGCTTAATTATGATGTCTTTGTTCTCTTTCAGTCTTTTGAGGGCATCATTTTCAGATTTTTTCAAATTAAAAAGGCGTTTTTTATTTTTATTTGGCTCATACTTTTCTATGTCTCTTTGTACTAGTTTTTCAAATAATTCTACGTTCTTCCCTTTCTCTTGAGTGGGGTAAAACTTGGACTTTGGTTTTAAATCTGTATGAACAAATTTGGGGTCTTCGGTGTATTGTCTGGATGTGTATTGTTCAATTGGATTTTTAATAAAATACCTCTTGAGTGTGAGTTTCCTTATGAACTGTGATACATTAATATGTGTTTCGAATTTATTGAGTTTAGACGTAGGTGCAAAGGATAAACCTAGGCTTAGAACTTTTGATTCTTCATTACTTAGACTTGTTTTGCTTAGATTAAATATTCCTGAGGTATCAGGGTCTACCATTGCTCTCGTCTGTCCCTTGGTTTCTTTATTGTTTCTGCCCCTTCCTCCTCTCTTTCCTCTAGAGCTCTTTTTCTTTGATTCATGAGGGGGGCTAATTGTACTTTTTCTACTATATGCCCTCTTGATGTTTCTGCTCTTGGACTGACCCCTAAAAAATGTGCCCCTTGGTTCATTTCTTTTCTATCTATGGTGTTGTCCTTTTCAGACTTTTGTGTAAGTGGTTGAAACCTATTTCTGAGTGGTATTCTCCAATTCTTTTCTTCTCTTTTGTATTGAGGGTAGTCTGTTCTTCCTGAGGGGGCTTCATTTCTATATCTATCCTCTCTCCAACTATAGGGGGGAGGGTTTCTAGTAGAGTATGGTCTATATTCTCTATCTGACAGTGGATATTCTCTAAAGCGTGCATGAGTATATTCTTGTCTAGTTGGCGGTATATTATGCCATCTATGTTGGTTATTATAGTACTCAGGTTCCCTATAGGAATCTTCAATATTCTGTGGGTTTCTAGGTTTGTACTCATTTTTATGTTGGTAGTTGTTAGTTTTTCTAGGTGTGAAATCCTCATGTTGTCTATGACTAATAGGTTTCCTAAAGGAATCATGTCTAGTATTATTTGTTTGAATAATTGGCTTATTATAATTAGAGGGATTTGTGTGCTCTGTTTTGTAAGTATCTCTGTCGCTTGTGTTATTAGAGTCTTCTATATGTAATGTGTAGTCATTTTTGTCTCTCTGCATTTTTTTCTTTTTAATTTTTTGTAACTCTGTATTAGTTGATTGTAATGTTCTAATTATTTCTGCTTGTCTTTCTTTAAAAATATCCGTATCTTTTCTACTTTCAAGAATTTCTTGTATTTCCATTATTCTTTTGTTTATGGTTTCTAGACTTAGTGTTCTTGCTTTTTTTATGATATCAATTAGGGTGAAGGATGCCTTTTCTAAAGCTGTGAACCATTCTTCTTGTAATGTCTCACTTAATTCAAAGGTACAGTTTTTTTCCAACCTTAGGCCTCTTGGAACCATATTTAGTGTTATATATTTATCTAAATAGTTCAATTCTGTTTTTTGTTTTAATTCTTTAATCATTATTTTCTCTAGTTCACTCATTAGCTCTTTAGTACTAGTAAGAGTTCCTTGTATGTTTTCTATTTCTATATTTGAATCCTCTTTATCTAGTTCTAAAAGGATGTTGTTCCTAGTAGTGAAGAGGTCCATTCTATAATTTAGAGATATTCTAAAAGTAGTGTATGATAGAGCAGCCAAATTCAAAAAGAGAGATAAAGATAGTGTAAGGAGGATAGGTGAGAATTGGCGCTTATATCAACCCTAATGCCAAGTATAGAAGGGTCTCTCTCTAAGAACCCTGAGGAGGATAGTAGAATAATTTAAGCGGAAATACTGGCGCTGAAAGCAGGGTAGTACACAAATACAATATACGGGTAACCTAAAAGGGTCTACCTTAGCAGGAATATAATCGTTATAAAAGTTAATAAATGGTTATAGCCTAATATATATCTAAGAAAATATATTTAATAGTGTAAAATTACAATACAATCAAGATTAAAAAATCAGTGTTAATAAAATCAGTACATATATACTAAAAAGTAATTAATGGGGCCCTTTAAATTAGTTTGAAAAAACATACAGAAAGGGGAAAGATTAACCACAAATCTATATATATATATATATATATATATATATATACTGTGATTGAGGATAGAAGAAAACTATACTCAAATAAATATAAGAATAAAGATGGCAGAGATATTCAAACAGTATAAATGAAAACAAATGGCAATACAAACAGACTTAATAACTGGACGTCCAGCGTAAAAACCAGGGGTTAAAACAGTAATAATCTGGGGTTAAAACAGTATTAACCTGAAAGTGCACTATAGTGAACAAAAACACTCGTGACTAGATGATCATACTAATAGCATTGGATCAAGCTAATGGGCGAGTGAGGTACCTTGCGCTAATCTGTGGAGCACAGATTGAATATTGTTCGTCCTGTACCTCCTCCTGAGGTGGGTGTGTACTCCTAGCGTAGTTCACTTACATCACCCTTTCTGAAAATGTCCAGCTGATTTTGGGAGGAACAGAATGTAAACGATCTCTGGGGTAATGGCAATCCTTTAGATGATGGTAGATAGTAACTTCAAGGCACTCTTATTCTGTGGTGCTTAGTGCAGGTACTAGATCATCTGGCAGTATATTCAATTTGTAGACTGGTGCGCTCCCTCAGAGGGCTGTATTCAAATTCACAGGCCTTGGGGGTAGTGAGCCAGGTGTTGGTAGTTGTCCTGTGTGCTTTTTCAACACAATAGCGATCCTTTCGGTGGCTGTATCAAGTTCACAAGCCTTAAAGGAGTTCAGCTTAGCAGTAGTTCTTCTTGTAGGAAATGAGACACAGTCATCAACCGGTTTCTCCCCTCACTTGGGGCTTTTTCAAGATGTGTTCTCATTGCTGGCAGGTATTCCTTTATAGGGCTATCCTGCATCCTTATTGGTTAGTTCAAAGGGGTGTGTGATCCCAGTTAAGGTGGAATTTGAGTTATATCCCTTAAACTTTTAAGGAGGTATCTTATTGTCTCTTGTAGTTTTTTGGAAATGTCCCGTTGTTAATTTTAGTTTAACAACTAGTATACTAAAAGTACATATTGCTCCGGAAAGGAACAACCATACGTGTAATATGGTCACATCCATGGTGTCAAGTGAAATCAACTTAAAATTATGATTAACTTAAAATTATGAGTAAAGTCTGTTCAAGAGTTAGTATTTTTTGGAGTCCTCAGGGTTCTTAGAGAGAGTCCCTTCTATACTTGGCATTAGGGTTGATATAAGCGCCAATTCTCACCTATCCTCCTTACACTATCTTTATCTCTCTTTTTGAATTTGGCTGCTCTATCATACACTACTTTTAGAATATCTCTAAATTATAGAATGGACCTCTTCACTACTAGGAACAACATCCTTTTAGTACTAGATAAAGAGGATTCAAATATAGAAATAGAAAACATACAAGGAACTCTTACTAGTACTAAAGAGCTAATGAGTGAACTAGAGAAAATAATGATTAAAGAATTAAAACAAAAAACAGAATTGAACTATTTAGATAAATATATAACACTAAATATGGTTCCAAGAGGCCTAAGGTTGGAAAAAAACTGTACCTTTGAATTAAGTGAGACATTACAAGAAGAATGGTTCACAGCTTTAGAAAAGGCATCCTTCACCCTAATTGATATCATAAAAAAAGCAAGAACACTAAGTCTAGAAACCATAAACAAAAGAATAATGGAAATACAAGAAATTCTTGAAAGTAGAAAAGATACGGATATTTTTAAAGAAAGACAAGCAGAAATAATTAGAACATTACAATCAACTAATACAGAGTTACAAAAAATTAAAAAGAAAAAAATGCAGAGAGACAAAAATGACTACACATTACATATAGAAGACTCTAATAACACAAGCGACAGAGATACTTACAAAACAGAGCACACAAATCCCTCTAATTATAATAAGCCAATTATTCAAACAAATAATACTAGACATGATTCCTTTAGGAAACCTATTAGTCATAGACAACATGAGGATTTCACACCTAGAAAAACTAACAACTACCAACATAAAAATGAGTACAAACCTAGAAACCCACAGAATATTGAAGATTCCTATAGGGAACCTGAGTACTATAATAACCAACATAGATGGCATAATATACCGCCAACTAGACAAGAATATACTCATGCACGCTTTAGAGAATATCCACTGTCAGATAGAGAATATAGACCATACTCTACTAGAAACCCTCCCCCCTATAGTTGGAGAGAGGATAGATATAGAAATGAAGCCCCCTCAGGAAGAACAGACTACCCTCAATACAAAAGAGAAGAAAAGAATTGGAGAATACCACTCAGAAATAGGTTTCAACCACTTACACAAAAGTCTGAAAAGGACAACACCATAGATAGAAAAGAAATGAACCAAGGGGCACATTTTTTAGGGGTCAGTCCAAGAGCAGAAACATCAAGAGGGCATATAGTAGAAAAAGTACAATTAGCCCCCCTCATGAATCAAAGAAAAAGAGCTCTAGAGGAAAGAGAGGAGGAAGGGGCAGAAACAATAAAGAAACCAAGGGACAGACGAGAGCAATGGTAGACCCTGATACCTCAGGAATATTTAATCTAAGCAAAACAAGTCTAAGTAATGAAGAATCAAAAGTTCTAAGCCTAGGTTTATCCTTTGCACCTACGTCTAAACTCAATAAATTCGAAACACATATTAATGTATCACAGTTCATAAGGAAACTCACACTCAAGAGGTATTTTATTAAAAATCCAATTGAACAATACACATCCAGACAATACACCGAAGACCCCAAATTTGTTCATACAGATTTAAAACCAAAGTCCAAGTTTTACCCCACTCAAGAGAAAGGGAAGAACGTAGAATTATTTGAAAAACTAGTACAAAGAGACATAGAAAAGTATGAGCCAAATAAAAATAAAAAACGCCTTTTTAATTTGAAAAAATCTGAAAATGATGCCCTCAAAAGACTGAAAGAGAACAAAGACATCATAATTAAGCCAGCCGATAAAGGGGGTGGAGTAGTGATTATGGACAGGGACTACTACCTAGTAGAAGCAGAAAGACTATTGAAGGATGAAACCACCTATAAAGAGTTAAAAAGAGACCCCACTAGAGCCGACCATCTAATTTTGAAACTACTTCTAGATACTGCTAAAAATAAAGGTATACTCAACTCTAAAGAATACAGTTTCCTATACCCCGAATTTCCTAGAATTCCCATTTTTTATTTTTTACCAAAGATTCATAAAGATTTGAAAAATCCACCAGGTCGCCCGATTATTTCAGGGATAAACTCACTCACCGCCAACTTGTCCCAATACATAGATAGATTCCTTCAAAAATATGTCAAACAATTACCCTCATATTTGAAAGATTCAACACAAGTGCTACAACTTCTAGATAACTTGAAAATTGACGGTGAAATCATTTTAGCTACATGTGACGTAACATCTTTATACACTAATATCGCACATGATCTAGGTGTTAAAGCAGTTACAAAGTTTCTAAAGAAAGATGAAACTATATCCAAAGAACAAAGAGAATTCCTATTAGACAGCATCAGATTCATTCTTGAAAACAATACATTTTCTTTTAATCAAAAGATGTATCTACAGATTAAAGGTACCGCTATGGGCACCAGATTTGCACCAAGCTATGCCAATCTTTTTATGGGGGATTGGGAGTCCGAATTTTTGGGAACCAATAGCTTGGTGCAGTATCTGGTGACCTATAAGCGGTACATTGACGACATTCTGATTATCTGGAAAGGCACTGAAGAAACACTATTAGAACTTTTCTCCTCCATGAACCAGAATGACAGGGGATTACAGTTCACTTACGAAATAAATAAACATAAAATTTCGTTTCTAGATCTGGACATTGAAACCAACAATGACCAATTTAATACCAAAACTTTCTTTAAGAAAATAGATTCCAACAACTTTATTCATGCTACAAGCTGCCACCTTTCAAAGTGGAAAGAAAATATACCCAAAGCACAATTTCTGCGGATTAGAAAAAATTGCACTAACCTAATAGACTACGAAGAACAGTCTAAAATTCTAATAAAGAAATTTAATGACAAAGGGTATGATGATATAACAATTCAGGATAATTTCAATAAAATAAAAGACATAGATAGAAAAGATTTACTTAAATATAAAAGACATGAAGATCCTATAGGCATAAAAGAAACGGAGGATATATCTGTCCCTTTCATTACAAACTATAATGGGGACCATAAGACTATCGAACGTATTATTAAAAAACATTGGCACCTAATTAGAGAGGATCCAATTATTGGAGATAAGATCTCTATTAACCCAAGATTTATATACAAAAAATCAAAGAACCTAAAGAGCACATTGGCCCCCAGCGAGTTTAAAACAAATAATCAGTCCAAACAACATGACCTACTAGGGAACATAGTCAAAGGCTTCTTTCCCTGCCATTGCTGCAGATCCTGCCACTACACAAATAAAACCAAAGAATATACGTCAACCCAAACAGGAATAACCTACCATATAAATGACACTATCAGATGTACAGATAAAGGAATCATATACCTCATACAGTGTAGTTGTAATATGCAATATTTAGGAGAGACCTCTAGAACACTCCGCGAAAGAATTAGAGAACACCTTTGTATCATAGAAAAAGGCAATAAGGAAACACACCTATACAGACACTTTAGAGAGGTCCATAATAACCGACTTAAAGACTTTAAATTCTGGGGGATTTCGAAAGTCAAACCAGAATGGAGAGGAGGGAATTTTGAAACAAAGCTCCTAAAAAAGGAAGCCGAACTGATATATACCATGAAAACACTGCACCCATTAGGCTTAAACTCAGAACTTGATGTAGCTCCTTTTATGTTTGACTAAAACTTCCCCTAAGGGTCTCTATTAGATATGCCTTTTAAAAACAATCGGAACCTCCTTTCATTATTTGCCCAAGTATGCAATCACCAAATGCAAAACTTTGGAATAGTCTGTCTACATTTTTTATGTCATATACACATATGTGTTTAATTTTTACCTATGTGTTTAATTTTACCCCTAATACACTAAGAACCGTTTTTCATAACTAACTTCCGTTTGCAAGTACCAAATGTAAAACTTTGGAATAGTCTGTCAATGTCATATACACATATGTGTTTAACTTTTACCTATGTGTTTAACTTTTACCTATGTGTTTAACTTTACCCCTAATACACTAAGAACCGTTTTTTCATAATTAACTTCCGTTTGCAAGTACCAAATGTAAGATTTTATAATATTTATCAAAAAGAGAACAAATATCGACATATGTGTTTAACCTTTAACTATGTGTTTAATCATACTATCATCCCCCAAACAATACTGACTCTTGATCAGATAAGTATGCCCCAATATGCAACCACCAAACGTGAAATATCTAGAATGTCTGTCTATTTTCTGTATCATATACACATATGGGAAAAATTCTTTACCTATGTGTTTAACTTTAACTCTAAGACAATGAGAACCCCCAGCTCTCTCTTTTTGTCCCTAATTTACTTCTGTTTGTAACTATCAAATGTAAAACTCTGTAAAAACTTTATATTCCCTGTACAATACTGACATATGTCTTTTACCTCTACCTATGTGTTTAATCAAATTGAGGACTCCAAAAAATACTAACTCTTGAACAGACTTTACTCATAATTTTAAGTTGATTTCACTTGACACCATGGATGTGACCATATTACACGTATGGTTGTTCCTTTCCGGAGCAATATGTACTTTTAGTACACTAGTTGTTAAACTAAAATTAACAACGGGACATTTCCAAAAAACTACAAGAGACAATAAGATACCTCCTTAAAAGTTTAAGGGATATAACTCAAATTCCACCTTAACTGGGATCACACACCCCTTTGAACTAACCAATAAGGATGCAGGATAGCCCTATAAAGGAATACCTGCCAGCAATGAGAACACATCTTGAAAAAGCCCCAAGTGAGGGGAGAAACCGGTTGATGACTGTGTCTCATTTCCTACAAGAAGAACTACTGCTAAGCTGAACTCCTTTAAGGCTTGTGAACTTGATACAGCCACCGAAAGGATCGCTATTGTGTTGAAAAAGCACACAGGACAACTACCAACACCTGGCTCACTACCCCCAAGGCCTGTGAATTTGAATACAGCCCTCTGAGGGAGCGCACCAGTCTACAAATTGAATATACTGCCAGATGATCTAGTACCTGCACTAAGCACCACAGAATAAGAGTGCCTTGAAGTTACTATCTACCATCATCTAAAGGATTGCTATTACCCCAGAGATCGTTTACATTCTGTTCCTCCCAAAATCAGCTGGACATTTTCAGAAAGGGTGATGTAAGTGAACTACGCTAGGAGTACACACCCACCTCAGGAGGAGGTACAGGACGAACAATATTCAATCTGTGCTCCACAGATTAGCGCAAGGTACCTCACTCGTTCCATTAGCTTGATCCAATGCTATTAGTATGATCATCTAGTCACGAGTGTTTTTGTTCACTATAGTGCACTTTCAGGTTAATACTGTTTTAACCCCAGATTATTACTGTTTTAACCCCTGGTTTTTACGCTGGACGTCCAGTTATTAAGTCTGTTTGTATTGCCATTTGTTTTCATTTATACTGTTTGAATATCTCTGCCATCTTTATACTTATATTTATTTGAGTATAGTTTTCTTCTATCCTCAATCACAGTATATATATATATATATATATATATATATATATAGATTTGTGGTTAATCTTTCCCCTTTCTGTATGTTTTTTCAAACTAATTTAAAGGGCCCCATTAATTACTTTTTAGTATATATGTACTGATTTTATTAACACTGATTTTTTAATCTTGATTGTATTGTAATTTTACACTATTAAATATATTTTCTTAGATATATATTAGGCTATAACCATTTATTAACTTTTATAACGATTATATTCCTGCTAAGGTAGACCCTTTTAGGTTACCCGTATATTGTATTTGTGTACTACCCTGCTTTCAGCGCCAGTATTTCCGCTTAAATTATTTTATTATTATACTTTGTCAGGGTAATCATGCAAACCATATACACCTCCCCTTATAGGGGGAGTAACAGGGATTAAAGTGCTAAGAATAGTACTACTTAACACAACCTAGTTACCATGGGTCCCAGTCCGCATGTTTTGTTGTTATACTTTGTCAGGGTAATAATGCAGGCCATATAGACCTCCCCCGATAGGGGGAGTAAGAGGGATTAAACTGCTAAGAACAGTACTACTTAACACAACCTAGTTACCATGGGTCCCAGACCACACGTCTTGTTGTTATACTTTGTCAGGGTAATCATGCAAACCATATAGACCTCCCCCGATAGGGGGAGTAACAGGGATTAAAGTGCTAAGAATAGTACTACTTAACACAACCTATTTACCATGGGTCCCAGACCGCATGTTTTGTTGTTATACTTTGTCAGGGTAATCATGCAGGCCATATAGACCTCCCCCAATAGGGGGAGTAAGAGGGATTAAACTGCTAAGAACAGTACTACTTAACACAACCTAGTTACCATGGGTCCCAGACAGCGTGTCTTGTTGTTATACTTTGTCAGGGTAATCATGCAGGCCATATAGACCTCCCCCGATAGGGGGAGTAAGAGGGATTAAACTGCTAAGAACAGTACTACTTAACACAACCTAGTTACCATGGGTCCCAGACCGCATGTCTTATTATTATACTTTGTCAGGGTAATCATGCAAACCATATACACCTCCCCTTATAGGGGGAGTAACAGGGATTAAAGTGCTAAGAATAGTACTACTTAACACAACCTAGTTACCATGGGTCCCAGTCCGCATGTTTTGTTGTTATACTTTGTCAGGGTAATCATGCAGGCCATATAGACCTCCCCCGATAGGGGGAGTAAGAGGGATTAAACTGCTAAGAACAGTACTACTTAACACAACCTAGTTACCATGGGTCCCAGACCACACGTCTTGTTGTTATACTTTGTCAGGGTAATCATGCAGGCCATATAGACCTCCCCCGATAGGGGGAGTAAGAGGGATTAAACTGCTAAGAACAGTACTACTTAACACAACCTAGTTACCATGGGTCCCAGACAGCGTGTCTTGTTGTTATACTTTGTCAGGGTAATCATGCAGGCCATATAGACCTCCCCCGATAGGGGGAGTAACAGGGATTAAAGTGCTAAGAATAGTACTACTTAACACAACCTAGTTACCATGGGTCCCAGACCGCATGTCTAATTATTATATTTTGTCAGGGTAATCATGCAGGCCATATACATCTCCCCTGATAGGGGGAGTAACAGGGATTAAAGTGCTAAGAATAGTACTACTTAACACAACTTAGCTACCATGGGTCCCAGACCGCATGTTTTGTTGTTATACTTTGTCAGGGTAATCATGCAGGCCATATAGACCTCCCCCGATAGGGGGAGTAAGAGGGATTAAACTGCTAAGAACAGTACTACTTAACACAACCTAGTTACCATGGGTCCCAGACCTCGCGTCTTGTTGTTATACTTTGTCAGGGTAATCATGCAAACCATATAGACCTCCCCCGATAGGGGGAGTAACAGGGATTAAAGTGCTAAGAATAGTACTACTTAACACAACCTATTTACCATGGGTCCCAGACCGCATGTTTTGTTGTTATACTTTGTCAGGGTAATCATGCAGGCCATATAGACCTCCCCCAATAGGGGGAGTAAGAGGGATTAAACTGCTAAGAACAGTACTACTTAACACAACCTAGTTACCATGGGTCCCAGACAGCGTGTCTTGTTGTTATACTTTGTCAGGGTAATCATGCAGGCCATATAGACCTCCCCCGATAGGGGGAGTAACAGGGATTAAAGTGCTAAGAATAGTACTACTTAACACAACCTAGTTACCATGGGACCCAGACCGCATGTCTAATTATTATATTTTGTCAGGGTAATCATGCAGGCCATATACACCTCCCCTGATAGGGGGAGTAACAGGGATTAAAGTGCTAAGAATAGTACTACTTAACACAACTTAGCTACCATGGGTCCCAGACCGCATGTTTTGTTGTTATACTTTGTCAGGGTAATCATGCAGGCCATATAGACCTCCCCCGATAGGGGGAGTAAGAGGGATTAAAGTGCTAAGAATAGTACTACTTAACACAACCTAGTTACCATGGGTCCCAGACCGCATGTCTTATTATTATACTTTGTCAGGGTAATCATGCAAACCATATACACCTCCCCTTATAGGGGGAGTAACAGGGATTAAAGTGCTAAGAATAGTACTACTTAACACAACCTAGTTACCATGGGTCCCAGTCCGCATGTTTTGTTGTTATACTTTGTCAGGGTAATCATGCAGGCCATATAGACCTCCCCCGATAGGGGGAGTAAGAGGGATTAAACTGCTAAGAACAGTACTACTTAACACAACCTAGTTACCATGGGTCCCAGACCACGCGTCTTGTTGTTATACTTTGTCAGGGTAATCATGCAAACCATATAGACCTCCCCCGATAGGGGGAGTAACAGGGATTAAAGTGCTAAGAATAGTACTACTTAACACAACCTATTTACCATGGGTCTCAGACCGCATGTTTTGTTGTTATACTTTGTCAGGGTAATCATGCAGGCCATATAGACCTCCCCCAATAGGGGGAGTAAGAGGGATTAAACTGCTAAGAACAGTACTACTTAACACAACCTAGTTACCATGGGTCCCAGACAGCGTGTCTTGTTGTTATACTTTGTCAGGGTAATCATGCAGGCCATATAGACCTCCCCCGATAGGGGGAGTAACAGGGATTAAAGTGCTAAGAATAGTACTACTTAACACAACCTATTTACCATGGGTCCCAGACCGCATGTTTTGTTGTTATACTTTGTCAGGGTAATCATGCAGGCCATATAGACCTCCCCCAATAGGGGGAGTAAGAGGGATTAAACTGCTAAGAACAGTACTACTTAACACAACCTAGTTACCATGGGTCCCAGACAGCGTGTCTTGTTGTTATACTTTGTCAGGGTAATCATGCAGGCCATATAGACCTCCCCCGATAGGGGGAGTAAGAGGGATTAAACTGCTAAGAACAGTACTACTTAACACAACCTAGTTACCATGGGTCCCAGACCGCATGTCTTATTATTATACTTTGTCAGGGTAATCATGCAAACCATATACACCTCCCCCTATAAGGGGAGTAACAGGGATTAAAGTGCTAAGAATAGTACTACTTAACACAACCTAGTTACCATGGGTCCCAGTCCGCATGTTTTGTTGTTATACTTTGTCAGGGTAATCATGCAGGCCATATAGACCTCCCCCGATAGGGGGAGTAAGAGGGATTAAACTGCTAAGAACAGTACTACTTAACACAACCTAGTTACCATGGGTCCCAGACCACACGTCTTGTTGTTATACTTTGTCAGGGTAATCATGCAAACCATATAGACCTCCCCCGATAGGGGGAGTAACAGGGATTAAAGTGCTAAGAATAGTACTACTTAACACAACCTATTTACCATGGGTCCCAGACCGCATGTTTTGTTGTTATACTTTGTCAGGGTAATCATGCAGGCCATATAGACCTCCCCCAATAGGGGGAGTAAGAGGGATTAAACTGCTAAGAACAGTACTACTTAACACAACCTAGTTACCATGGGTCCCAGACAGCGTGTCTTGTTGTTATACTTTGTCAGGGTAATCATGCAGGCCATATAGACCTCCCCCGATAGGGGGAGTAACAGGGATTAAAGTGCTAAGAATAGTACTACTTAACACAACCTAGTTACCATGGGACCCAGACCGCATGTCTAATTATTATATTTTGTCAGGGTAATCATGCAGGCCATATACATCTCCCCTGATAGGGGGAGTAACAGGGATTAAAGTGCTAAGAATAGTACTACTTAACACAACATAGCTACCATGGGTCCCAGACCGCATGTTTTGTTGTTATACTTTGTCAGGGTAATCATGCAGGCCATATAGACCTCCCCCGATAGGGGGAGTAAGAGGGATTAAACTGCTAAGAACAGTACTACTTAACACAACCTAGTTACCATGGGTCCCAGACCACGCGTCTTGTTGTTATACTTTGTCAGGGTAATCATGCAAACCATATAGACCTCCCCCGATAGGGGGAGTAACAGGGATTAAAGTGCTAAGAATAGTACTACTTAACACAACCTATTTACCATGGGTCCCAGACCGCATGTTTTGTTGTTATACTTTGTCAGGGTAATCATGCAGGCCATATAGACCTCCCCCAATAGGGGGAGTAAGAGGGATTAAACTGCTAAGAACAGTACTACTTAACACAACCTAGTTACCATGGGTCCCAGACAGCGTGTCTTGTTGTTATACTTTGTCAGGGTAATCATGCAGGCCATATAGACCTCCCCCGATAGGGGGAGTAACAGGGATTAAAGTGCTAAGAATAGTACTACTTAACACAACCTAGTTACCATGGGACCCAGACCGCATGTCTAATTATTATATTTTGTCAGGGTAATCATGCAGGCCATATACATCTCCCCTGATAGGGGGAGTAACAGGGATTAAAGTGCTAAGAATAGTACTACTTAACACAACTTAGCTACCATGGGTCCCAGACCGCATGTTTTGTTGTTATACTTTGTCAGGGTAATCATGCAGGCCATATAGACCTCCCCCGATAGGGGGAGTAAGAGGGATTAAACTGCTAAGAACAGTACTACTTAACACAACCTAGTTACCATGGGTCCCAGACCGCATGTCTTATTATTATACTTTGTCAGGGTAATCATGCAAACCATATACACCTCCCCTTATAGGGGGAGTAACAGGGATTAAAGTGCTAAGAATAGTACTACTTAACACAACCTAGTTACCATGGGTCCCAGTCCGCATGTTTTGTTGTTATACTTTGTCAGGGTAATCATGCAGGCCATATAGACCTCCCCCGATAGGGGGAGTAAGAGGGATTAAACTGCTAAGAACAGTACTACTTAACACAACCTAGTTACCATGGGTCCCAGACCACGCGTCTTGTTGTTATACTTTGTCAGGGTAATCATGCAAACCATATAGACCTCCCCCGATAGGGGGAGTAACAGGGATTAAAGTGCTAAGAATAGTACTACTTAACACAACCTATTTACCATGGGTCCCAGACCGCATGTTTTGTTGTTATACTTTGTCAGGGTAATCATGCAGGCCATATAGACCTCCCCCGATAGGGGGAGTAACAGGGATTAAAGTGCTAAGAATAGTACTACTTAACACAACCTAGTTACCATGGGACCCAGACCGCATGTCTAATTATTATATTTTGTCAGGGTAATCATGCAGGCCATATACATCTCCCCTGATAGGGGGAGTAACAGGGATTAAAGTGCTAAGAATAGTACTACTTAACACAACTTAGCTACCATGGGTCCCAGACCGCATGTTTTGTTGTTATACTTTGTCAGGGTAATCATGCAGGCCATATAGACCTCCCCCGATAGGGGGAGTAAGAGGGATTAAACTGCTAAGAACAGTACTACTTAACACAACCTAGTTACCATGGGTCCCAGACCGCATGTCTTATTATTATACTTTGTCAGGGTAATCATGCAAACCATATACACCTCCCCTTATAGGGGGAGTAACAGGGATTAAAGTGCTAAGAATAGTACTACTTAACACAACCTAGTTACCATGGGTCCCAGTCCGCATGTTTTGTTGTTATACTTTGTCAGGGTAATCATGCAGGCCATATAGACCTCCCCCGATAGAGGGAGTAAGAGGGATTAAACTGCTAAGAACAGTACTACTTAACACAACCTAGTTACCATGGGTCCCAGACCACGCGTCTTGTTGTTATACTTTGTCAGGGTAATCATGCAAACCATATAGACCTCCCCCGATAGGGGGAGTAACAGGGATTAAAGTGCTAAGAATAGTACTACTTAACACAACCTATTTACCATGGGTCCCAGACCGCATGTTTTGTTGTTATACTTTGTCAGGGTAATCATGCAAGCCATATAGACCTCCCCCAATAGGGGGAGTAAGAGGGATTAAACTGCTAAGAACAGTACTACTTAACACAACCTAGTTACCATGGGTCCCAGACAGCGTGTCTTGTTGTTATACTTTGTCAGGGTAATCATGCAGGCCATATAGACCTCCCCCGATAGGGGGAGTAACAGGGATTAAAGTGCTAAGAATAGTACTACTTAACACAACCTAGTTACCATGGGACCCAGACCGCATGTCTAATTATTATATTTTGTCAGGGTAATCATGCAGGCCATATACATCTCCCCTGATAGGGGGAGTAACAGGGATTAAAGTGCTAAGAATAGTACTACTTAACACAACTTAGCTACCATGGGTCCCAGACCGCATGTTTTGTTGTTATACTTTGTCAGGGTAATCATGCAGGCCATATAGACCTCCCCCGATAGGGGGAGTAAGAGGGATTAAACTGCTAAGAACAGTACTACTTAACACAACCTAGTTACCATGGGTCCCAGACCGCATGTCTTATTATTATACTTTGTCAGGGTAATCATGCAAACCATATACACCTCCCCCTATCGGGGGAGTAACAGGGATTAAAGTGCTAAGAATAGTACTACTTAACACAACCTAGTTACCATGGGTCCCAGTCCGCATGTTTTGTTGTTATACTTTGTCAGGGTAATCATGCAGGCCATATAGACCTCCCCCGATTGGGGGAGTAACAGGGATTAAACTGCTAAGAACAGTACTACTTAACACAACCTAGTTACCATGGGTCCCAGACCACGCGTCTTGTTGTTATACTTTGTCAGGGTAATCATGCAAACCATATAGACCTCCCCCGATAGGGGGAGTAACAGGGATTAAAGTGCTAAGAATAGTACTACTTAACACAACCTATTTACCATGGGTCCCAGACCGCATGTTTTGTTGTTATACTTTGTCAGGGTAATCATGCAGGCCATATAGACCTCCCCCAATAGGGGGAGTAAGAGGGATTAAACTGCTAAGAACAGTACTACTTAACACAACCTAGTTACCATGGGTCCCAGACAGCGTGTCTTGTTGTTATACTTTGTCAGGGTAATCATGCAGGCCATATAGACCTCCCCCGATAGGGGGAGTAACAGGGATTAAAGTGCTAAGAATAGTACTACTTAACACAACCTATTTACCATGGGTCCCAGACCGCATGTTTTGTTGTTATACTTTGTCAGGGTAATCATGCAGGCCATATAGACCTCCCCCAATAGGGGGAGTAAGAGGGATTAAACTGCTAAGAACAGTACTACTTAACACAACCTAGTTACCATGGGTCCCAGACCGCATGTTTTATTATTATACTTTGTCAGGGTAATTATATATCTATCAAATCTATCTATTTATCTTCTATTGATTCTATCTAACTATCAATCTATGTATATCTATCTATCAAATCTATCTATCTCGTGGCCAGACTGTTTTGAGACAGCTACTTGTGTTTAGGACAAATTTGAAGTAGGAGGACAGACCAATCATCTTCTTCCATCTCCCTGTTCCAAAAATGCAGGCCATATAGACCTCCCCCGATAGTACTAATTAACACACCACGGGTCCCAGACCGCATGTCTTATTGTTATACTCTGTCAGGGAAATTATATATCTTTCGAATCTATCTAACTATCAATCGTTTCTATCAAATGTATATTGCATCTATTGATCTATGTAATACGTATCTATCAAATGTATATTGCATCTTTTGATCTATGTAATTCGTATCTATCAAATGTATATTGCATCTATTGATCTATGTAATTCGTATCTATCAAATGTATATTGCATCTATTGATCTATGTAATTTGTATCCATCATATGTATATTGCATCTATTGAGCTATGTAATCTATGTATCTATCTATCAAATCTATCTATCTCGTGGTTGTGCAAATGGACTGTTTGCGGTTGTTTGTGGTGCGTTACACGGAGAGTTTGGTCTGTCACTGTGAAGCGGGCGTAACCCTTACACTACCTGATCGATACAACATCATACCTGATGTTTTAAAGCACGTTATTTCAAACAATTTAGGAATGTTAGGTGATTTAGGCCCTTTATGGGTTAAAACCAGACTCTGCATCAACTATGTAATTTTCCATGGGAGTTTTGCCATGGATCCCCCTCCAGCATGCCACAGTTCAGGTGTTAGTACCCTTGAAACAACTTTTCCATCACTATTGTGGCCAGAAAGAGTCCTTGTGGGTTTTAAAGTTCGCCTGCCTATTGAAGTCAATGGCGGTTCGCGCGGTTCGCTGGTTCGCGAACAATAGCGGAAGTTCGAGTCCTAACAGCCCGCAGGGAAAAAAAAAAGTCAATTGAAAATTTTTAAGGTAAGAAAAAAATATTTATTCATATGCATTATCCCAAAATAATGAAACTGACAGTCTGAATGAAGGAATACTGATTATCCTGAATCATGGCAAATATAAGTTTAACACATATATTTAGAACTTTACATATAAAGTGCCCAACCATAGCTTAGAGTGTCATAAATAAAATAAGACTTACTTACCCCAGGACACTCATCTACATATAGTAGATAGCCAAACCAGTACTGAAACGAGAATCAGTAGAGGTAATGGTATATAAGAGTATATCGTCGATCTGAAAAGGGAGGTAGGAGAAGAAATCTCTACGACCGATAACAGAGAACCTATGAAATAGATTCCCTAGAGGAAGACCATTGTATTCAAATAGGCAATACTCTCTTCACATCCCTCTGACATTCACTGCACTCTGAGAGGAAAACCGGGCTTCAGCCTGCTGCGAAGCGCATATCAACGTAGAAATCTAGCACAAACTTACTTCACCACCTCCATGGGAGGCAAAGTTTGTAAAACTGAATTGTGTGTGTGGTGAGGGGTGTATTTATAGGCATTTTGAGGTTTGGGAAACTTTGCCTCTCCTGGTAGGAATGTATATCCCATACGTCACTAGCTCATGGACTCTTGCTAATTACATGAAAGAAAATACCTGTAGGTTATATACCACTAATTAAGTTCTTCTTCATATACTATGTTCATCTCCCTACAAGCATGTCATACTGGTGCCTGGGATTTTAGCAGTTTGATGTCTCTTTAAAACAGGTGTGGCAAAACTTTTTGCATCAAAGGCCAGTCATTATTAGTGGCATTGGAATTGGCCAGGGGGAGTCACATTCCAATCCATATTTTGAATATATTGGAATGACTACAAGAAGGATGTTTTTGCAAGGCAGACCCACACTGATTTGATTGCAGGAGTAAAATAACCACATTTGGCCTGGATTCTAATTTCATCAGAATGTGAAAATAAATCAGTTCAATCCTTAAGACCTGCTATTTGAATTAGAAAGCAAAGTAAAAAAAACAAAAAAAAACCCATAATATAAAAATATAGCTAAGGGGATATGAGTATTCCAAAATGTATAATAGTTGTTTTGTTTTTCTTTTTATGAGTGTCTTTGCTTTATATAACATATACCATCACCTATATCATCAATGACATCATGCATTATGTTATGACATCATACATTACATAATCAAACCTCATCAAATTTAAAAGAAATATATTTTTAAATTACAGGTGAAACTCGAAAAATTAGAATATCGTGCAAAAGTTCATTTATTTCACTAATGCAACCAAAAAGGTGAAACTAATATATGAGATAGTCTCATTACATGCAAAGCAAGATAGTTCAAGCCGTGATTTGTCATAATTGTGATGATTATGGCTTACAGCTCATGAAAACCCCAAATCCACAAACTCAGAAAATTAGAATATTGTGAAAAGGTGCAATATTCTAGGCTCAAAGTGTCCCACTCTAATCAGCTAATTAAGCCATAACACCTGTAAAGGGTTCCTGAGCCTTTAAATGGTCTCTCAGTCTGGTTCATTAGGAATCACAATCATAGGAAAGGCTGCTGACCTGTCAGTTGTGCAGAAAACCATCATTGACACCCTCCATAAGGAGGGAAAGCCTCAAAATGTAATTGCAAAAGAAGTTGGATGTTCCCAAAGTGCTCTATCAAAGCACAATAATAGAAAGTTATGTGGATGGGAAAAGTGTGGAAGAAAAAGGTGAACAAGCAGCAGGGATGACTACTGCCTGGAGAGGATTGTCAGGAAAAGGCATTTAAAAGTATTGGGGACTTTCACAAGGAGTGGACTTAGGCTGGAGTCAGTGCATCAAGAGCCACCACACACAGACGGATCCTGGACATGGGCTTCAAATGTCGTATTCCTCTTGACAAGCCATTCCTGAACAACAAGCAACGTCAGAAGTGTCTTACCTGGGCTAAAGAAAAACAGACCTGGTCTGTTGCTCAGTGGTCCAAAGTCCTCTTTTCTGATGAGAGCAAATTTTGCATCTCATTTGGAAACCAAGGACCCAGAGTATGGAGGAAAAATGGAGAGGCACACACTGCAAGATGCTTGAAGTCCAGTGTGAAGTTTCCACAGTCTGTGTTGATTTGGGGAGCCATGTCATCTGCTGGTGTTGGTCCACTGTGCTTCATTAAGTCCAGGCCTCAGGGTCAATGCAGCCGTCTATCAGGAGATTTTGGAGCACTTCATGCTTCCTTCCGCAGACAAGCTCTATGGGGATGCTGACTTCAATTTCCAGCAGGACTTGGCACCTGCCCACACTGCCAAAAGCACCAAAACCTGGTTCAATGACCGTGGGATTACTGTGCTTGATTGGCAAGCAAACTTGCCTGACCTGAACCCCATAGAGAATCTATGGGGCATTGCCAAGAGAAAGATGAGAGGCATGAGACCGAACAATGCAGAAGAGCTGAAGGCCGCTATTGAAGCATCCTGGTCTTCCATAACACCTCAGCAGTGCCACAGGCTGATCGCTTCCATGCCACGCTGCATTGAGGCAGTAATAACTGCAAAAGGGGCCCAAACCAAGTACTGAGTACATACAGTATGCATGCTTATACTTTTCAGAGGTCCGATATTGTTCTATGTACAATCCTTCTTTTATTGATTGCATGTAATATTCTAATTTTCTGAGATTGTAGATTTGTGGTTTTCATGAGCTGTAAGCCATAATCATCACAATTATGACAAATCACGGCTTGAACTATCTTGCTTTGCATGTAATGAGTCTATCTCATATATTAGTTTCACCTTTTAGGTTGCATTAGTGAAATAAATGAACTTTTGCACGATATTCTAATTTTTCGAGTTTCACCTGTATAATACATCATACTATATTACATATTTTTTAGATAATTTTTTTTTTAATATACTGTATATATATATATATATACACTGCTCAAAAAAATAAAGGGAACACTTAAACAACACAATGTAACTCCAAGTCAAACACACTTCTGTGAAATCAAACTGTCCACTTAGGAAGCAACACTGAGTGACAATCAATGTCACATGCTGTTGTGCAAATGGGATAGACAACAGGTAGAAATTATAGGCAATTAGCAAGACACCCCCAATAAAGGAGTAGTTCTGCAGGTGGTGACCACAGACCACTTCTCAGTTCCTATGCTTTCTGGCTGATGTTTTGGTCACTTATGAATGCTGGCTGTGCTTTCACTCTAGTGGTAGCATGAGACGGAGTCTACAACCCACACAAGTGGCTCAGGTAGTGCAGCTCATCCAGGATGGCACATCAATACGAGCTGTGGCAAGAAGGATTGCTGTGTCTATCAGCGTAGTGTCCAGAGCATGGAGGCGCTACCAGGAGACAGGCCAGTACATCAGGAGACGTGGAGGAGGCCATAGGAGGGCAACAACCCAGCAGCAGGACCGCTACCTCCGCCTTTGTGCAAGGAGGAACAGAAGGAGCACTGCCAGAGGCCTGCAAAATGACTTCAAGCAGGCCACAAATGTGCATGTGTCTGCTCAAACAGTCAGAAACAGACTCCATGAGGGGGGTATGAGGGCCCGACGTCCACTGGTGGGGGTTGTGCTTACAGCCCAACACCGTGCAAAACGTTTGGCATTTGCCAGAGAACACCAAGATTGGCAAATTCGCCACTGGCGCCCTGTGCTCTTCACAGATGAAAGCAGGGGCACACTGAGCACATTTGACAGACGTGACAGTCTGGAGATGCCGTGGAGAACGTTCTTCTGCCTGCAACATCCTCCAGCATGGCCGGTTTGGCAGTAGGTCAGTAATGGTGTGGGGTGGCATTTCTTTGAGGGGCCGAACAGCCCTCCATGTGCTCTCCAGAGGTAGCCTGACTGCCATTAGGTATCGAGATGAGATCCTCAGACCCCTTGTGAGACCATATGCTGGCAGGGCCGGTGCTAGGATTTTTGGCCACACAGGCGAGGATAAATTTTGCACCCCCCCCAAAAAAAAAAAAAAATTACATACTAAACCATTGCTTCTTTTTTACATAATGTTACAAAGATGTATTAAAAAAAGAATATATATATAAAAAAAAAGAAAAAGAAAAGTATATATATATATATATATTTGTGTGTGTATATGTATATAATATATATATATATATATATATATACACTGTATATATATATATATATATATATATATATATATATATACACACATACACACTATATATATATATATATATATATATATACACACACACACACTATATATACAGTATATATATATATATATATATATATATATATATATACACACACACATACACACACACATATATATATATATATATATATATATATACACACAATATATATATACACACACTATATATATTTACATATACACAAATACATACAACACACTATATATATATATATATATATATATATATATATATATACACACACACACACACACTATATATGTATATATATATATACACACACTATATCATGCTGGTATTGATATTTAAAACTAACTAGGGTAAGGCAACCTAAGGGCTAAGGCTTAGCATTAGGGCATAGTGTAAGGGTTAGGATTAGCCTCAGGATTAGTCTTTGTGGCTTCAGACTTCATCACTGCTTAACACTATCTATTGACAAAAAAAGAAACTCTGCTAAGGCTGCCATTGGCCCATTGCAACCCGGTACTCACAGTCATATCATTAAATGTTTATAATGTAGAAGCAGTTTGATTTCTGTATACTTGGCTTGGTTTTGAAGTTGGGGTGACATGAGATTTAAATCTGCATTCTGTTAGAATACCTGCAACTCACACTTTACAGTAGGGCTCAACAAACCCAGACCCTGGAAAACACTGGCTTCTGGAATTTTACCCCTGGCTCCTTTTGGCTTACTATGCTCCATATATCTATATACAAATTCCATTGTCTAACTCCTAAAAGCATGCCTAGCTTCTAATTAGTTTAATTGGCTACTCAATTGTAAAAACAGATTTGTCAACCCCTAACCTATAGGGTTAAATTAAATACATCATTATTTAGGGTCAGTTATTTACAAATTACATGCTATAATGAATAAGAGTTTGTTATTTTTGCATTAGAATATGTCTATTATTTTTTCTTGCAGTGGTACTTTAGAGTGCAGTGAGTTGCGAGTTACAAATAGCTTAGTGTTTTTCCATGGGTATGTGCCTATTTCAGCAGATTAACATGCCTGCAGCTTAAGCTCTGTGGGATGGGAGCAATGCACTTAGATGATACTGTGCCAATGCCATACAATTAAAAACTCAGAGCAGAGAGCGGTTAAGGACCAGAGCGGGGTGACACACGTAACTATCACACACACCGCACACTAACGCTAATAAGTAAGTACCTGTCTGCTGTCATGTCACTGTGCTGTCTTCTTGAACTGTTGAACAAGAGGTGGCGGGTGATAGTTGACAGAGGGCGGCCCGCGCTTTAGGGACCAGATGTAGGAGGAGCTTAGTCTTACACCGGTGTTCCAGTATTAAGGGACCGAACTTTGGCACCTTAGACAGAGGCTGGAAATGAAACTGTGCTGCTGCTGCACTGCTGCTGCCTACTGGGAGATGCCGGGAGTCCTAAGTGGCGGGCGGATCTCTGCCACTGATAACATATGTAAAAAAAATAAAAATATATAAAACACTAAAAAATAAAAATATATTAAACACTCACTGACTGCTCTGAGTCACTGACAATTTTGCTCCCCACTGCTGATGCGCCCTAAGGCGGTTGCCTAACTTGCCTATATGCAAGCGCCGGCCCTGTATGCTGGTGCAGTTGGCCCTGGGTTCCTCCTAATGCAAGACAATGCTAGACCTCATGTGGCTGGAGTGTGTCAGCAGTTCCTGCAAGACGAAGGCATTGATGCTATGGACTGGCCCACCCGTTCCCCAGACCTGAATCCAATTGAGCACATCTGGGACATCATGTCTCGCTCCATCCACCAACTTCACGTTGCACCACAGACTGTCCAGGAGTTGGTGGATGCTTTAGTCCAGGTCTGGGAGGAGATCCCTCAGGAGACCATCCGCCACCTCATCAGGAGCATGCACAGGCGTTGTAGGGAGGTCATACAGGCACGTGGAGGCCACACACACTACTGAGCCTCATTTTGACTTGTTTTAAGGACATTACATCAAAGTTGGATCCGCCTGTAGTGTGTTTTTCCACTTTAATTTTGAGTGTGACTCCAAATCCAGACCTCCATGGGTTAAAAAATTTGATTTCCATTTTTTAATTTTTGTGTGATTTTGTTGTCAGCACATTCAACTATGTAAAGAACAAAGTATTTAATTAGAATATTTAATTCATTCAGATCTAGGATGTGTTATTTTAGTGTTCCCTTTATTTTTTTGAGCAGTGTATATATATATATATATATATATATATATATATATATATATATATATATATATATATATATATATATATATATATATATGTTCAAGCAAGCTTGAGAGATACTGTATTGAAGCTATATTTTTATTTATAATTTTTATTTAAATATAATTTTTAACCATGTGAAATATATATGGTAATTATTAGTTTATAGCTTCTGCTAAATATATAGATGTCTCTAGAATCAAAATATGTTTAATTGAATAATATTAGATTTGTAAAGTTGAATAAATATGAAAACAAACTATTTTACTATTTTCTAATAAAAATGTAATACTTTTTGTTATCAGTGTTATATTCTACTCAAATTAGCACTTCAATTTAAAAATAATTTATTTTCTACTGTTGAAATAAAAAACATAAAAATATACAAAAAATATTTTCGACATGATAAAAATATATTTGTGTTATTATTTTTTTTTTTTAATATTGTACCTTAAATACAAAGTGTGCTTTCTTTGAACTGTTTACATTTATTAGTTAATTCATGATGTCATATTTGATATATTTAGTGATGCCATCAGTGACATGTAGTAAATCTCCTAAGGTGTAGGGCTCTGAGAGAATAGAGATTTGTGGGAGAGACTGTAAATTTAATTTTAGTACACAATGGCTGTCTATATTCGGATACTCATCCACAAATTACATTTTATTTTTAATTAGTTACAAAAATAAATGTTATACATATATAATAATAACAAGAACAACAATAACAACAACAATTATTGTTCTCATGGGAGAAAATATTTCTGTTAGCTATCCTTTATTCCCAATATGGATATAAGCAACATTAAGACCCTTTCAAATGTCTTCCAGTCCAACATCAATATATCCTAAGCATGTGTCTAGCAAAGCTCCCTACCTACCTTAATCCATTTTTATAAAGAAATGCGTATCCAATAGCACACCCAAATTCAAATTATACATTTATTACCTTCATAATTTTATGTTTTTGAATATTCCTGCACTAACCTAAAATATTAAAAATATTAACCGCCAATCCTTTAATTCGTTGAAAAGGCGTATGAAATTATTTACATTGATTTCGTACCAGTGCATCTCAGTGATGAAAAAAAAAAAACTGCAGTGAGTCGCACCAATAAAAATGGACTGAGGCAGAGGGAAAAAAAACCCAGCATTTACCAATTGGATTGATACAGTTACACAATCAGAGCTTGCAGAAAGTTCAGGAATTATACTGGTTTCTGATGGTGCTGTATTCGTTATGGATATCTTTAGCTGTTTGGGAGTAAATGAATTCTACAACTGACATTAGTCAATGATAGGGTTAATTTTTTCCTCTGTTCTGCTCAGAGGCAGAGAAGGTTAGCTAAGGGATCAATGTGATTACAGCTGAAGGAAAGCAAAGATGTGTCTGTCTGCATGCCTGCTGCCTGGATCTGGTGGTTGAAGGTTGTGTGCATTTTAAGGCTTGATTTTTTTTTGCAGATTTTTGGGACTGCATGAAACCAGGGATGATCTTATATTTGCATTTAAGGATTTTTCACCTGTGGACCGATTGCAAAGCTAGTGCTGTTTCCTTTCACTAACACACCTGGGCTTAAAGCACCCGCCTCCCCTCTTTGTACAAGCTGCATCTCTCTGAAACAGAAAACCAGCAAGTGTTACAGGAGCTAAAAGGATAGACTGATCATCTGCTTTTAAGACAATCAGCACATCCTTGCATCCTCCAAGCATCAGCTACAGCAGCCAGCCGGCTCTCACATAAGCTTGGAGCTTTAACCTTGCATTTGTCAAATAGGGGAAAAGATACAAGGAAAATATACCACAGTGGAAAGCAAAGCGTAGCTGGAAGGATTGAAAGCATCAGGGGCATGTGGATATTGGCTGTCTTCTTGTTCCAGAGCATCTTAAATGGTGAGCAGTGCAACAATTTACATGATTCATTTGTGCTGATTAATACATGATACTGGATTATTGTGTCTTCAGTAATGTGTGGGAGCAAAATGTAAGGGAATAAAGGGTTATCACTGTAGTGCTGAGAAATGGCTCTGGCATCATATAAACTAGCTAACCTAGCAGAGTGGCATCCTATAATCTAAACACATATCTAACTTGAACAGATTAGCAATTTGCATAGCTATGGCTTTTTGCTCCAGCTAAATTCTATGTGATTGAAGAAAGAATCACGCGAGGCACCTGTCATTGGCTGTTTGCTTTTAGTGTTTGATGCATAAAATCCATATCTGCGTGGCTTCATTAGCTACAAACACACAGCATATTCAGAATCTATCTTTTTATGAGCTAATATAAAAATATAAGTATAAAGTAAAAAAAATAATTTTTTTATATATATATATATATATATATATATATATATACACACATATTGTGCATATAATATGTGCATTTGTTTTAATAATTTGTTCTAATAAATATATTCTTATCATATATGTACAAATGGATATATATATATTTTTATATACAGTATATGTCTCTGAGTATACATATACATAAATACACACACACATTTTATTTATATATAAATATATATATACAAAAATGTATATACATATAAGTTTTTATATATATATATATATATATATATATATATATATGTGTATATATATATATATATATATATATACACATACAGATGCACACCCAAACACACACAATTTTCTGTGTGTTTGTTTTAAAATAATATCAAATCTCCTCTTACTGTGTTGATTCCTAAAGTGTAGCTTTTTACGTTCAGATTAGGCACAATTATGCAAGGGTACAATCTTTTCTTATAAAAAAAATAGTGTCACATTTTTATACTAAATTGATTGTGAATTAGGAAATTTGTTGGGTGTTCTGTCAACATTCTTTCAAAGTAATGAAATCTACAAGTGTGATTGATTTTTGTAAATCAAACATACAATGGACAATTATTTTTTTTTAGAACGCCTTGTGAAATTTAAGAAAAAAATATATTATGGTCTTGTGCCGCAGCCCATGAAAAAATATGATGCAGAGAATTGCGTGAGGGGTGGAGGGAAATACCAAAAAATCTGCAGTCTTTTACAACCTATATTTGTTTTAATTTTTAGGTATTTATTTAAAGAATAGATGTGTCAAGGAGACCCTGTATTCTGAAATTAAATATAAAAATATAATTTGTATGAAATTGTAAAAATTATGCTGAGTGAGAAGGGAAATCACATGATGTAGGTGTTTTGTAAATGTTTTTAATCCACCCCAAAAGTATAATTGATGCCCTTAGTGACGAGGAGGGATTATAAGTAATTGTTGGATGAGGGTGAATTCACATTTACCCAAGTGTACTGTGTCTGTACAAATTCAATAAAGTGGGGGAGGGGGGCTTAGTGAAAATAGAAGCTCTACATTAACCCTCTACAACAAGGCAGGTCTGTAATTAAGATGAAGGGTTAAAATAATTTAAAAGGGCTGAAAACATATATTAACCTCCAAATTTTACACTACAAAATTTTTTTTCATCATCATCTTTCCACCTGCAGCTGTAGCCGCCATAACCTATTTTAAGAACTGGGCCCTGCCAGCAGGATGAGTAATTTGATATCACAGCACATCACTACAATTCAGTAGCGCCGTTTGTTAACTATATATACTATATGCAGAAAATATTATTACGTCTGGCCTAATTGTCAAGTGAATGCAACAAGTTTTGTCACACAAACATGGTGTTTTCCATCTGTATTCTCAGTGTAGCAGTACTGATGCAGTGTCTCCCAGTGGACAGTTCCTTATGGGAGGGACAGACAAGACATTTCTGGCTGTTGTGTATTTAAATGGTTGTGTGTATAGTATATTGCATCTATTATGACAAGCCAAATGCAACAACGTCTAAATTAAGAAAAAAATGTATATAAAATTTAAAATATCTATTTTATTATTCATATCTATCTATCCATATCTATCTATTTGTTCATACCTATCTTTTTATTCATAAATCTATCTATTTGTTCATATCTATCTATTTACTCAAATCTATCTATATCTATTTATTAATAAATCTATTCACATAATCTATCGATCTAATAGACTGATAAATAATAATATGTATAATGAAATGCCAGTTAAATTACTTTTTAGACCACAGAGTAAAATGGCAGTCCTATTTATAATTTATTCCTGATGTAAAAGAAAATACTATATTTGAGCATGTGTCTCTATTAAATTTATAGTAAAATGTTAGTTTAAGATACATTTGGTAACTAGCTCATGTATTTTATTGCTGTGCATTTTTATGAATTTGAACATAAGAGATATTTTCAGTACATGCTAGATGTAGTGTGTACATACAGTAAATTCGCACATATGTGTAGCTGCCAATGAATAAAGCTTTGCAGTACTGATAAATAGAATGGATTGTTTTTTCATTTAATTTTAAGATACATCTCCTAACAAATAGAACAGTTCTTTACATGGCTAGTAACACAATACCAGGCTAAATACTGCAGCTTATGAGGCTAGTACATTGGAAGAAAGACTATCTACATGACTGAGATGTTGTGCTAGTGGCACCTGGGTGGACAGGAATATTGTTAGAAAGACAGATTGCTTCTGAACACAACCGCATAGACTTATAGTTTAGTATGTGATAAAAAAGCAACACCCATCTCCTGCATATTGTCTGTATTAGCTAGATGTACATACATATCTACTCATCTTTTAATCTACAAAGTCTCCTTTATATTTATTTTTGCAGAATTATGTAACTAAAATGCACAGGGAGTACCAGTCAACTGCAATGAAGTACTTAGTATTAAAGGGATATGAAACCCAAACATTTTTCTTTCATGATTCAGATAGAGAATTCAAATTTAAGCAACTTTCTAATTTACTCCTATTACCATTTTTTCTTCACTCTTTTTGTATCTTTATTTGAAAAGCAGGAATGTAAGGTTAGGAGTCGGCCCATTTTTAGTTCGGCACCTGGATAGCGTTTGCTGATTGGTGGCTAAATGTAAATTAGAAAGTTGCTTAAAATTGCATGCTTTATCTGAATCATGAAAGAAAAAAATGTGTAGAGAATCAGATTCCTGAGGAGGAAAACAAAACAGAGGCGACTCTAAGTGCAGTAACGTAAAGACAACAAGCCAACCCAAAAACGCAGGTAAACCACTCACTTGCGGTGATGCACACTATAGTGCAAATGGGGCAGGCCGAGGCTTCTGAGCCGCTCGACTGACTCGACAACCAGCTCTCCGGACAGGTGAACTCTCAGGAACTCTCTTAGAATCGATCGTCCTCCGCTAGTACAAGGCCAGGCCTGGTACTAGCGGAGGACGATCGATTCTAATTACCTACGGTGGTAGTAGGTCAGTCATCCTGAGAGGTCACCTGTCCGGAGAGTTGCCCGAACATTGTTTTTGCCTCAAGAGACTTTATGTTAGGTATTATATACACATAGTGATTCAGTTTGCTTATTTGGGATTCTTTTACTTAAATTTGTGGGGATATTCACACTGCGCATACCATGCTTTGTAATTTTGCTGGCTGTTGTCATCATTTTAATCTTTATATTAAAAGTTAAGTTTTACTTTTTCTATGAGCAGAGTTTGCTTTTTTCTTTGAACTGGATATTCACATAGCCCTGATTTTGTTGTTTGAGTATTAGAGCGCCCCCTACGGATATTTGAGTGAAAGTATTGTTACTCATTTATTATTGTTTAAGAAAAAAAATTGGTTTAATATCCCTTAAATCTTACTTTTTTTGGTAACATTAATAGATTTAACGATTTAGCTGCCAGAGAGGACCGCAACTATTTGCTACATATAACAGTTTTAATTAAACAGAACTGATCTTTAAACTCTAAAGACTGAATGTATTAAGGATATTTCATCCAGCATTGAGTAAATTGTGTTAAGCACATAAATAGAGTTGCTTCCTTTTCACAAGGTGCTCAGTGCAGCTGAACTAACGACAGTAGATTTGCAGTGTCCTCAGTAATGACATGGTATAATTACTAATCACAAAGCTAGCAGAACATATCAGTGGACAGCAGACATTTAAATGTTTACGGTAAAGCGTACTAAATAAATAGGATTTAAAGCTTTGCCTAAGGATAATCAAAGTAAGGCCTAAAAATACAGCAAACCAAGTTGAAGCCAATAATTACTGTGCAAAATACAAATACCTACATTCATACTTAGCAACTGTCACAATTTCCCTGGGACAGCCCAAGTTTTTGGCCTCTTGTACAATATTATCTGTCCCACATTGTAAAAATATGACCTGAGGTATATACTTGAATGCATCAGACTTACGTTTGCTGTTGGTCTCATGTATATATTTGTTGCATTTTGTGGTATCTGAGCATCCTGGACTTTACAAAAGAACAGCAAGATAATTAAAGATTATATCTACAGTAATTTGGTTAACTGGCATCTGTGAATCTGCAATTTACAGATTAAATTGATTAATACAATATTTAATATTTTGTGTATATTGTGTAATTTACACAAGGGGTTTTAAGCTGGAGCAGAGTGCTGGAGCTATAGAAACCATCAGTGAGCATAGTCATTGGCCAGTGGGACGGTTCGCCTAAGCGCACATTCAGTTTGCACTATACAAACCACCACTGTCTCTCTGAGTAGGCATGGCGTTTGAATGCTGGTGCGCTAAGCACACACAGTAATGGGCTAGATTACAGTTGGAGAGCAACTCTCCCGTGCACTTGTGTTGGGGCAAAAATATGCCTTTTAAGGTGCACCCGCAAACTACTTATATTACAAGTAGGTAGTAAATGCGGCTGCAAGGTCACGATCGTGTTTTGTGCATTGGTAAGCACCGCAAACCCAGACCACTGGTTAAGTGAAAAAAGTTGCATAAAACACCTCAAAAATACATTATAATATACAGTAAAACTCATATTAACACTGTTTGCTAAAAATAGTTTTATAAAAATATTGCACAGATAAATCATAAGGTCTCAAAGTGAGGAGATGTGAGGTGTTAGAAAAAAATAGCTGAAAGTGCTTTTATATAGGGATCCTATGTGACACATTTATTAGCATCTCTTTAAATATATTTATGTATATATACTTAAACATTTATGTATTTATATGTGTATAAATGTATATTCATACATATATACACATAAACACATAACTATATATGTATGTATTCATTTACAAAAATATCCAAGTTTAAATGTCCAAAAATCCTAATGGTCATATTTAGTTGTGTATGAGTGTTATAGTTTAAAAGGTGTGATTTGAGTTTTTTTTTATTAAACCAGGAAACGGAACTTATTGAGCACAAAAACTTAAAAAAACAAATGTGGTCAGCCAATATCAAAACAGACTAAAATCAAGAGGTTATGGCTTTTGAGTTTGGAAAAGTTGATTATCATGCTAAAACCTGTGTGCATGTAAATATATGTGTGTGTATGTATGTATGTATGTGTGTGTGTCTGTGTATATGTGATTGTGTGTGTGTATATGTCTGTTTGTGGGTGTGTCTGTGTGTATCCATTTGTGCATGTATGTGTGTGTGTTTGTTCATGTGTGTATGTATGCGTGTGTGTTTGTGCATGTGTGTATTCGTGTGTTTGTACATGTGTGAGTGGGTTGTTGGAAATTAGGAGTAGAAAGGAACTTGGAGGCTGCAGGAATATCCTTAGAGGGGTGCATGTTGCATTAAATAACCAGTAACTACCACTGATCTGCCCCATTGACTGCAGAAGGTCATTAATCCATTGTTATTGATCTTCAGGTCTAAAACTGGTTTTATTGTTCTCCGTGCATTTAATAATAATTAACATGTCAACATTTCCTGTCAGAAAAATACTACCACCAACCAGGTTTGTGGTTATGGCCACACGTCCCATCTTGGGAGGTAAGGGGTATCACCTGGAAGTCTGTTAACTTCCTCTAATCTCCAACTATCTGGTCGTCACTAATAAACATCCTATCCCAGGACAAGTGCTCACTGCCTCCCAACCCAAATGATAAGGTTAAACTTGGAACCAAACAACAAGAAAAGAAATGGCAAAAGGTTGGGAAGAAATCCACGATGCCCTTCACTTCACAGTTTGATAATGGTAAGCTGACCCAATCAGCAGTGGTATTCGCCCAGCAGGGTTGTGCAACTAGCCTACAGCGGAAGTTTTTGCATGGGACTAATAGTTCTCTGTGGCTTCGGAGCATTACTTTAACCATGTGTTTAACCCATTTTCAGGGGTCAAACACTGAGGCCGTGATGATGGAAAGTTATATGAGGCGGCAAAATATTAAAAGGGGATCTGCCACTATGTTGAGCGATCCTGTCGGAATATTCCAAGCTCTCGGCGTAGCAGCATTGCCGGGAGGCGTTTACTATTCATGCCATTGATCGGCGATGCTGGACCATATTGGCAATGTATAGTAAACGATCCTTGAATATAATTGCCGCTTGCCTAACCACTAATCCTAATTCACCTGAACCAAAGTACCCTATGATTGCAAACTAACACTACACTAATAAAGATTTAAACTGCAACATACCCACCACAAATTGTTAACTATTAACCCCTATGCCGCCACATATCCACCACAATAAACTATTAACCCCTATGTCTCCAATTATAAACTACAAAAAAAGTTTCAAAAAATAAAATAAACTACAGTATCCAAAATAAAAACACACCATTATACCTTACAGTCTAAACTACATTCCCCATAAAATAAAAAACCCACCCAAAACAAAAAAAAACTAAACCCTAACACTAAAAAAAATTACAAAAGCCCTTAAAGGGACACTAAACCCAATTTTTTTCTTTCATGATTCAGATAGAGAATATAATTTTAAACAACATTCCAATTTACTTCTATTATATATTGTGCTTCATTTTTTAGATATCCTTTGTTGAAGGAATAGCAATGCACATGGGTGAGCCAATCACACGAGGCATCTATGTACAGCAACCAATCAGCAGCTACTGAGCATATCTAGATATGCTTTTCAGCAAAGCATATCAAGAAAATAAAACAAATTAGATGATAGAAGTAAATTAGAAAGTTCTTTAAAATTGCATGCTCTTTTTAAACCATGAAAGAAAAATTTTGGGTTTCATGTCCCTTTAAAAGGTTTTTTTTTGTAGGGCATTGCCCTACGGTGATCAGCTCTTATGCAAAATAAAAAATTTACAAACCCCCCCAACTACATTATAAGTAACCCCCCACCCCCAAAATAAAAACTAACCTAGAAAAGGAAAAAACTCTATTTGTAAAAATAAAAAACCCACCCCAAAAAATCCCTAACTAACCCCAAAAGCGGTACTCACAGTTGATGGGGAAACCTAGGCTAGAAAGAAACCCCCCCTAAAAAACACTTCATAAAAATAAAAAACCCACCCCAAAAGTGGTACTCACAGTTGTTGGGAAATCTTGATCCGATGTTGTGCCCTTTTCATTCAGAATTCAGGTGCCGCTGCCCTTCTTCGTGGAGCTGGCTTTCCGCGGCCTCTTCCACTCTTCAATCTCCCGTTCTTTGGCTATCTTCGGGGGAGCCCTGGTCTTCATGCGGTCGCCACCGCACACTGAAATCCAGGAAGCGCGTAACCCCAATATATAGGGCTACCACATAATTCCGATTGGCTGATTTTAAATCAGTCAATCCCTATTGGATTTGAAGTGTCCCCCATTCTTCCAGAATGATAGCACACCCAAACGAGTGGTATCCCTAGGTGCCTCATCAAATTGCCGACAACAAAAGACCGACTTGATCCCTTGCACCCTACTTGATCAACAACCCTTTTAAGAAACCCCAGACCGGAGCTCAATTCAGGTCCGGAGCTGAGTCCCAGGAGCCCGGCTAGGCTGGCAAGGTTTTGCCTGCCCTCCGGTGGTCGGGCGCCGGCGTTTTAGCGCATCTCTGCTACACGTTATTTAAAAATTGATGATAACTTTAGCGACATAGCTTCATAGTTATAATGGAGAGGTTTATTATTTATAGAATAGTTTATTATAGTGATTTATTTTTTCACTGTAGGCAGTTAGCTGAGCATTCCAGGGAGTGTAGTTTAGACATTATGTCAGTGTAGTCAGTATTGGGACTTAGCTGGGCGTTCCGTGGGGGTGTAGGTTAGTTGTGATGTAGGTGTAGGCGGTGCAGGGGGAGTGTAGGCTAGCTCTGATGTAGGTGTAGGTGGTCGGTGGGAGGTAGCGAGGCGGAGCAGGGGGAGTGTAGGTTAGGAGTGATGTAGAAATAGGAGTTCAGGGGGGAGTTAGCGGGGCGTGCTAGTGGGAGTAGCCGGCACTTTGCTTCAGACACATTGATACAAGATCGATATGTTCGAAGAGGCAAAGTGCAGGTTGCAAGGAGGGTAGCGGCCATGTTTGTCTAGCTAGCTATCAGCTGCCGAGAATACATCTCCTGAGCTAGTTAGTGTAGGTGTAATTAAACACATGTCCCCACGGCAATATTTGGAGTGTGAATACATGGAAACTATTTTTAGTTTTAGTGAGCGCACTGTTTGCGCCGTGTAGACACACTTCAAATAGAGCCCCCACCTCCACAGTAAAATGCAGACGAGAATTGCTCAGACACTCCTCTTTTCTTAGAATATCTCGACACACCGTCGGGCTGCGAGGCCATCAAAACGGTTTTTCCACGGTCTGTTGATGTTTTGAATATCAGGGCCTAAGTATTATACAGGGTTGCTAGTTTTAAAATGTCATGCTCATATGAAAGGGACATTGTACACTAGATTTTTCTTTGCAGAAATGTTTTGTGGATTTATATAGCCCATCTGGGAGTGTTTTTGTAACAATGTTTTGCTTATTTTTTAATAACATTGTGCTGATTTTCAGACTGCTAAGCAAGCCTCAAGTATCAGATGTAGATTCAAGTCTACAGATTCCTGCTTGCTCCTGTTTGTGTAATGTGTTTTTTCATATGCAGGGGAAGGGGGAAGTGTATGCTCTTCCTGCTTTCTAAGCCACTTTCAATGGGTGTCCCAGCCTAACCTCATCAACAGTGCTAAACTGGGAGCTACTAAGTAAGTTTTTAAAAGGTGTTATACTGGATTTTTAGTTCAGTATCTGTGCATATTCTTCTTTATAGTTGTGTCTATTACATGCAGTTATATGAAAATTGGTGTATACTGCCCCTTGAATTACAGCATGTAATTTTGTTTTACTATAATGGTCATTAAATAAGACACTGCTTAAAGCTATTTTTATTTATTTATTTATTTATTCCTCTCTAGAGAGGCACAAGAGATCTGTAGTATAAGCAAAATTTCAAGCATGGAGAAAAATTGCAAAAACAACAGACTTCATTAATAAGCTAAAGACAAATATGTTACTCTGTTTCATAAGCACTGAATAATAAGCACATTTTTATATTTGCTCATGCTTACACTTAAAATATGGTTTATGTAAATGTTTTGCTTCAATTAACACTGCAATGTTCTGTAAATCCTTAAAGGGGAATTGAACTTGCTTTTGTTCCACACTCCCTAGAGAAACCAAAAAGCAAAGGCCTCTATTTATCAAGGTCTGGCGGACCTGATCCGACAGTGCGGATCAGGTCCGCCAGAGCTCGCTGAATACGGAGAGCAATACGCTCTCTATATTCAGCATTGCACCAGCAGCTCACAAGAGCTGCTGGTGCAACGCCGCCTCCTGCAGACTCGCGGCCATTTGGCCGCCAGCAAGGGGTGTCAATCAACCCAATCGTACTCGATCAGGTTGAATTGCAGCGATGTCTGTGCGCCTGCTCAGAGCAGGCAGATAGGTTATGGAGCAGCAGTCTTTAGACCGTTGCTTCATAACTTGTGTTTCTGGCGAGCCTTAAGACTCGCCAGAAACACGGGCCCACAAGCTCCGTACGGAGCGTGATAAATGGGCCCCCAAGTCTGTAGGTTTTCAGAATGCTGCAAAGTACAAACCAGCTATTTGATTTACAGCATTTTGCAGGTTATAGAATTTGTTGTTGTTTTTGTCTCTCTAGGGAGTGTTACAAAGCACACTTTTTTACACACAAAGCAAGACATGTTTAACAACCTTTTAAATGGACAGTAAATCTCACATTTTCTGTTATGTATTTAAAAGAAAATTTGTAAACACTGCAAAAAGATGGTTTCTGCATGACAACAGCTGATATTAACCCTACAAATGTTTAATAAACATAATCATCTTGTAAGCATAACTCTATATTGCTCCAAACTCTTTTTTTTCTGCCGTGCACTATAAAAAATGCCCAGTGTACAGCTGTGCTGTTTAAAGGTGGAACTTTAATAAGTCTTGTATTAAAGTGATGGTAAACTCTTAACTAATCAAATGCCATATATTTCATTTTTGCAATTAAAAAGGTATATGTCTGTGCACCTTTTTTGTTTTTAATCCATCTGGTAAAGGGTTAAATTAGTGCATATAGTAAGGCTTCTGTTATGCCGGCCCACTTGGATGAATTCTTTTTTTTTTATGACCATTCTAGTGAACATCCAATCAGCATGTGTGTCATTTGACAGTCTTGAAGTCCAACCTCTTTAAACCCCTTACAAGGCATATGTAGAGAGTGGATTTGACTGCTCTATACAGCACAGCACAGCCAAAAGAGGAAAAGAAGGGGGGGGCGGAATAACAGACAATACCAATTAGGATTATAAATCTTTTATTATAAAATACATATACGCTTTATAAAAAAGATGTTATTTTACTTGCAAAATAAAATATTTTTCATTGCAACATTGAAATTTACCATCATTTTAAGTAACTTTTTATACATTCACTGTCAGTACAAGTCATTAATTAAACAATGCTTGTATTTCAAATTGAAAAGCACACATGAACATTTAATTTGTGACCTTTCTATCCCTTTAAGTACTTAATTGCAAGATATGTGTTAAAAGCATGGTTTATTGGTTAATAAATGAATAAATTCAGATAGAGCATACAAATTTCAACAACTTTCCAGTTTACTTCTATATTATCAAATTTGCTTTGTTCTCTTGATATCCTTCGTTGAAAAGCATACCAAGGTAGGCTGGGGGGGGGCAGTAACACACTACTGAGAGATAGTTGCTGATTGGTGGATGCACATATATGCCTCTTGTAGTTGGCTCACCCAAGGTGTTCCCAGCAGTGCATTGCTGCTTCTTCAACAAAGGATACTGAGAGAATGATGTTGATTTTACACCAGAAGTAAATTGGAAAGTTGTTTAAAATGTTATGCCATATATGAATCATTAAAATGTTTCATGCTCCCAAAATGGCCAACTTTCTGACTCTGAAATGTCAGGGGTATAAATGCATTGTCTCTTTAAATAATTTGATGATGATAAAATGGAATACCTGTGCCTGTAACATTAAAAATGTACATCGCCTACATGAAATATCAGCAATTAAATATTTTTTTCTTAAAAAGTCCATAGTTGTTCACCTTGATATTGAAAATAAAAGGAAATGCATATTTGTGTACAACAGCCATCAAAATATATTGCACATTTACTTATGTGGTAAACTCCCAAAGCCCTATGGGTAGACAGGGAGTCAGGGACACGCCCCCACTAAAAAAAAACCAAAATAAAAGTTTTGGTCAGGAAAAAATTATTATTAATAAAAAATGTTTTTTTATTTTTTTATTGTACTTCTTTTAGATACAACAGAGAAAGCAAATAATCTTCTTTCCTTAGACAATTAGGAATTGCATGTCACTTTCTTCTCACATTTCTGTTACTCATGGGAAGGATTGTGAAGCAAATAAAAAATAAGGGCCTCACACCTCTTTAGTTTACCCATTTCACAAGTGAAACCAGGGACCACCTATACCCTGCCTGTCCTTGGACCACCCAGCCACACCTGGAATGCAATGAGGTGATGTAATGACCCTTCCTGATGCATACAGGATAGTCAGGTGTAATATGTTAGTTATGCTTATATCCATCTCCATGTTTTCATCACATTAAATGTACTCCCCTTGATTAGAACCTCACTAACTCTAGAGCCAAATTTGTTACAGTCCTGCTGTACATGGATTTGACTTAAAGGGATATGAAACCCAAGATTGTTCTTTCATGATTCAAGCAGAGCATCCGATTTTAAACAACTTTCCAATTTACTCCTATTATCTAATTTGCTTTGTTCCCTTGGTATCCTTTATTAAAAAGCACACCATGGATGAGGAGCAGCAATGCACTACTGGGAGCTAGCTGATGATTGGGGGCTGCACATATTTGGATGCCAATAGAATGAAGCAAAATTGATAATAGAAGTAAATTGGAAAGTTGTTTAAATTGGCACGTTCTGTCTAAATCATGATAGAAAAACATTTAGTTTAATGATCCTTTAAAGGGGTGTGAAACCCCACATTTTTCTTTCTTAGCATTCTTTTTTAAGGAGCATACCTAGGTAGGTTTTGTGCACATGTTTGAATTACTATATGTCAGACAGACTGCTGCCATTTGCTTTTGCAAATCTATAACATTGTTAAAAGCATTTTTACAAAACTGCAGCCATATCCTTCTCCAGACAAGTGCACCCTTCTAATCTCACCTACCTGCTTTTCAACAAAAGACACAAAAGGAACAAAGTAAATGTAATACCAGAAGTAACTTGGAAACTTTGTTTTACAATTTTGCAGTCTAATCTGAATCATGTCCCTTTAATACTATATATTTACACTGACTGAGATGTCAATCCCAAGATAATAGATATGAAAGATCTGAAAATAAATTCATGTTACAAAATGTGGTTTGTGATTGTGTAGTATTTGCACATGTATGGGCATATTGCTTCATTTTAATGTTAATTGTCATTCAGGGTATTCTCCCTTGTGTGCTTTCCTGTAAATCTGTTGCATATCTTGTACAATTACTCTGTGAAATGAAACAAAACAGAGGGCAGCACTTAAATTAGCAGCTACTGTATTAAAGCCACAGTCCCACTGTGCAGCCTGCATTGGATTTGCAATAAACCTTCAGCAAAAAGCCAGAATCTCATTACAGTAATATTTTTAAAGCTTCCCATTTTAGTTTAACTATTTTAATGTGTCCAAAAGCCATCTGTACCAGATGATCCTCAACACTTGCTTGGAACACACAACATATTTCAGCCAAAAATACATAATCATATTGGCCATAACCAAACTGTATTTGTTCTATATTTAGTTGTGGTCTAGAATCGAAAAGCAGACTTTCAAAGCTGATAATAATTACTGTGACAATGACGTTACAATAATAAACACTTTTGGTTTTAGCTCATATTAATGTTATATTTATAAAACACAAGTTCAAACTGCTTGGGACAGGGAAAGGTTTGAATTTTGGAATTTGAGATTTAAGGATTTGTACCTGAATTCTAAATCTTAAAACAATTATTTATAGTTTTGAAAATGTAAAACCTTATGTGTGTGGTCCACAAAAACAGACCTGATGCAGGTGATATAACACAGATAAAGCAGATGTTATATGATATAAAGTGAGCTGGTCTCATATAAATCTTGTCACAATGTGTTTTTTGCTGAGAATATAGGTGCCATCAAAACAAACATTTGCATAAAAAATAGATGTTTTAAAAGTCTTTTGAATATTGTTTAACTTGTATATTATATTATATTATTATTATAAATATTATTTATCTTACTTTTAGTTTTTTTTTTATACATGAACTCCTGCACATATCATCCTGCACATATCAGCCCAATAACTGTGCAGCAGCTGGATATCAACCTATTGTGTCATTTGTTTTAATAAATGTGTCTTATGATTTTAACGCCTCTTAAAGTGAGGGGCCAAGGTTAAAGGGACAGTCTAGGCCAAAATAAACTTTCATGATTCAGATAGAGCATGTAATTTTAAACAATTTTCCAATTTACTTTTATCACCAATTTTGCTTGGTATTCTTAGTTGAAAGCTTAACCTAGGAGGTTCATATGCTAATTTCTTAAACCTTGAAGCCCACCTCTTTTCAGAATGCATTTTAACAGTTTTTCACCACTAGAGGGTGTTAGTTCACGTATTTCATATAGATAACACTGTGCTTGTGCACGTGAAGTTATCTGTGAGCAGGCACTGATTGGCTAGACTGCAAGTCTGTCAAATTAACTGAAAAAAGGGGCAGTTTGCAGAGGCTTAGCTACAAGATAATCACAGAGGTTAAAAGTATATTATTATAACTGTGTTGGTTATGCAAAACTGGGAAATGGGTAATAAAGGGATTATCTATCTTTTAAAACAATAACAATTCTTGTGTAGACTGTCCCTTTAAGCCCAAATTAACATCATTTTAGCATTTAAAAATCCAGAGTGCCTGCCTTTGTGTGTGTGTGTATGTGTATATATATATATATAACACATACACACACACACACACACACACACACGTACTAATCATATACAGCTTGGGGTTATTGTGTGTGTCTGTGTGTGTGTCTATCAATCTATCATCTTTCTGTCTATCTATATATCTACCTACCTATCACACTTTTATATATATATATATATATATATATATATATATATATATATATATATATATATATATATATATATATATATATATATATATATATATATATATACACACACACACACAGGTATGTATATACTAATCATATACTGCTTGGGGTTATTGTGTGTGTGTGTGTGTGCCTATCAATCTGTCATCTTTCTGTCTGACCGTCTGTCTATCTATATATCTACCCTACACTTGTATATTTGTATGTAGCTGTTCCTAGTGGAGGAAATATTGTGCAACTGCTGTCTATCTGTGCAGGCACAAAGGAAATGTTTGATTTATGTTGCTGTCCGATCTCACAATTCTGCTGCAAAACCAATTGATAAATGTTGCATTTTATTTGGACAGGCGCCTAATGCTAATATGTGGATCTGCAAATTCTTGTGGCTGTGCATAATATAACACTGTACTGCCAGTATATGACAGGCTGGGGAGCTGAGGCTAATTTAGCATTCATTACTTTATTCTGTGTATTAAAGTAATATTTTATCTGATCCCTTAGCTGCACTTTCCATTTGAAATAAAAATTAAATTGTATGTTTTTCATTTAATATTGTTTAGTAATTTATAAAGTGGCTTTTTAAAGAAGTGTATATTTGGTATACCTTAAAGGGACATAAAATATCCAGATAGAGCATGTCATTTTAATCAACTTTCTAATTTATTTCTATTATCAATTTTTCTCTCAATCTCTTGGTATTCTTTGTTGAAAAGCAGGGAGGTATTCTCAGGAGCGTGCACATGTCTACAGCACTATATGGCAGCAGTTTTACAAGAATGTTATCCATTTGCAAGAGCACTAGATGACAGCACTATTTCCTGTCAATTAGTGCTCCAGACGCCTAACTAGGTATCTCTTCAACAAAGAATACCATGGGAACAAAGCAAATTTGATAATAGAAGTCACTTGGAAACTTTTTAAAAATTATATTCTCTGTCTGCATCACAATAGAAAAAACATTGAATAATTTAAGGGGACATTCTAATACAAAAATGAAATTATAATTTGCTGCAAGCCTTAAAGGGACAGTCAAGTCCTAAAAAAAAACGTTTTTAAATGTTTTTAAACGTGATTTAAATAGGGCATGTAATTTTAAACAACGTTCCAATTTACTTTTATCCCCAATTTTGCTTTTGTTCCTTTGGTATTCTTAGTTGAAAGCTAAACCTAGGAGTTTTGTATGCTAATTTCTTAGACCTTGAAGACTGCCTCTAATCTGAATGCATTTTGACCACTAGAGGGCATTAGTTCATGTGTTTCATATAGATAACATTGAGCTCATGCATGTGAAGTTACCCTGGAGTGAGCACTGATTGGCTAAAATGCAAGTCTGGCAAAAGAACTGAAATAAGGGGGCAGTTTGCAAAGGCTTAGATACAAGGTAATTACAGAGGTAAAAAGTGTATTTCTATAACTGGAGAATGGGTAATTAACGGGACACTGAACACAAATTTTTTCTTTTGTGATTCAGATAGAGCATGAAATTTTAAGCAACTTTCTATTTTACTCCTATTATCAAATTTTCTTTATTCTCTTGGTATATTTATTTGAAATGCAAGAATGGAAGTTTAGATGCCGGCCCATTTTTGGTAAACGACTTGGGTTGTCCTTGCTGATTGGTGGATAAATTCATCCACCAATAAAAAAAATGCTGTCCAGAGTTTTGAACCAAAAAAAAGCTTAGATGTCTTCTTTTTCGAATAAAGATAGCAAGAGGACGAAGACAAATTTAAAAGTAGGAGTAAATAGAAAGTTGCTTAAAATTGCATGCTCTATCTGAATCATGAAAGAAAAAAATTGAGTTCAGTGTCCCTTTAAGGGATTATCTATCTTTTTAAACAACAAAAATTCTGGTGTTGACTGTCCCTTTAAAGCTCCTGAGCAGGACACATGCGACTACTGATTGGCTCACTCGCTGTGTCGAGTTCAGTAGCTGCAATACAGAGTGGAACTTTGCGTAATTAAACACATAGATAAAATACAAGTGGAGCACAATTGATAGCGCAGGGTTAGGTTATCTTGCACTCACTCACTGACGCAAGGAATAACACACAATCCCATATTACAAGAGATGATTACAAATGATTACCCAAAGCATCTTAACCTACAATTTATACTCTCATTGAGCTCAAGCACAATCCAAAATACCGTTTTAAAATGTAGCGCTTTATGAGACCTGATGTAAATGATTATCACTTGCTAGTTTGCCTAACAAAACACATAAAATGCTATTTAAACAAAGGATTTAAATAGATACTATAACCACATTTTATCTTTTATGATTCAGATAAAGCATGCAAATGTAAGCAGCGTTCTAATTTACTCCTATTATCAGTTTCTCTTCGTTCTCTTGGTGTCTTTATTTGATAAACAGAAATGAAAGCTTAGGAGCTGGCCCATTTTAGGTTCAATACCTGGGTAGCGCTTGCTGATTGGTGGCTAAATGTAGATACCAATCAGCAAGCTATCCAGGGTCTTGAACCAAAAATGCGCCGGCTCCTAAATTTTCATTTCTGCTTTTTCAAATAAAGATACCAAGAGAAAGAAGAAAATCGTTAATAGGAGTAAATTAGAAAGCTGCTTAAATTTGTATGCTCTATTCAAATCATAAAATAAAAAAATTGGGCTTAGTATCCCGTTAAGTTATATTAATAGTTAATACTTAGAAAAAAAGGTTAATAGAGAAAAGAAAGTTTTGTGACAGAAATAAAGGGATACGTTATATGACAAGGGGCAGGATTGGGAAGGCGTCAAGGATGTATGTACGTATGTATGTGTGAAGTCTTTCATGCTTAAAGGGATATTATAGAGTGCTCCTTTAGTAAAAACAAATATGTAAAATCAAAGCAAACAACCCGTTTTTTTACAAAATGACAGAGACGAGAAAGTCCCAAATAGTCTCACAGAAGAAATGTAAGGTCCCTTTGTAGACTTTGTATCAAACAGGTATAGCAGCTATTGCTGAAGGTTGCTCCTTCTTAAAACATCATGGTAGTCTTCTGCTTGAAAGGAAAGGAAGAGGGCACTACCATAAAGCATAAATGTGGCAAAAAATATGGAAACCAGCAGTATAAGCCAAATTATCACTCACACTTTCTATGCACCTGATCTCAAGGTGTTGGATATACAACCACCAAACTGCTCCTAACACCACAAACGTCTGGATAGTGACAGCTCTTCTCATTGGTTGACCAGAAGTGTTAAGCTATTTCCCAGTAGTGCATTGATATTCTTCAACAAAGGATACAAAGAGAATTAAGTTAATTTGATAATAGAGCAGTTTAAACATTTTTTAGATTTATTTCTATCGGAATCATGAAAGTTTTTTTTTTTGTTTCATGTCCCTTTAAGGTGAGTTGGAAAATGAAAGCTATTTTACTTTTATCCAATTACATAAGTATGCTTGATTTAGGTTGCATGCTATAAATATGCCCATCTTCACTTTGCAACAGCGCATACATATTAGCACTAGCAGCATCATATACAGCCTGTGTATTTAACAATATAATCCCAGCGTAGATAATGTCATAACATGTGCAGACTTATAGATTTACTTCTGTGGTTGTGAAAACAAAAAAAGGTCAATGAGTAGCAGAGATGATTTATGGCCGAGCAGCCATTTCTACGGCAGTTATTTTTAAGCTGCACTCAGCGCATATGATTTAATAGTGAGTCTGCAGTGCTATTTATAGAAAGCCGTTTCTGGGCGTATGTAGCATTGGCAATCACCTCTATCTAAAATTACATGCAAAATGAGATCTGATGGCCAGATGAGCTGAATTACTGATGAGATACTATTAATACACATCTCAAAAATATGTAAAAATGTTTTATTCGATAAAATGCTTATCATATTGAGTAAGATGCTAGTTAGAACATTTAAAGGACCAGTGAATACAGTAGATTTGCATAATAATGAATACATTCATGATAAAAACACAATGTAATAGCACCTTAGTCTGAACAAATTAGTAGTAGATTTTTTAAATGAAAATTTTCAGTTATGCCTATTTCTACTCCTCCTGTACCATGTGACAGCCATCAGCCAATCACAAATGCATATATGTATATTGTGTGAATTCTTGCACATGCTCAGTAGGAGCTGGTGACTCAAAAAGTGTAAATATAAAAAGGCTATGCACATTTTGTTAGTGGAAGTACATTGACAAGTTGTTTAAAATTGCATGCTCTATCTGAATCATAAAAGTTTAATGTTGACTTGAGTGTCCCTTTAAATATACAGATATTTCAAGGTGCACAATCTCTAGAGTCCAATGAAACAACATTTACGTTCAAATAGACATTAAACGCAAGAATGTGTTATCGTGCATATGAAAGAGCATTGTTTGAACATGTTAAACATATTTTGTTGCTTCAAATAGACATTAGAACTGCAGGGTACAGCTACAATAACAAGATTACTACTAGGGGTGTGTGTTTGGATCCTTCGAGAGGATTCAAATGCGTAAGGAAGCACTTCGGATATTTTCGTAGTCGGATTGATTCTTGTTAAAGATTCCAACAGTAAGATCTGGATTTGATCTTTTTTTACAGGAATCAATTTGGCTACGACAATATCCGAAGGGTCACGATCCACTGCTTTCCTCACAAAGGATACAAACACACATCCCTGTTTGCTACTCGTTATGTTATTATTATTCTCCTTTGGCGGCAGCTCTCTTCAAAACTGTTATCCGCCATCTTTGGGCTTGGGTATTCTTGCACTCAGTGACATTCCCGGCTTTTTGACAGCTGTATTGTACATAATACATTTTTACAGTGGCCTGTAAAAGCCAAGCTATACAAAGGTGTTTGCAGAATGTTTACAATCCTAAAGCAGGGAAGATATTATCTATTTATCATCTATTAACTGTCTATAATCTATCTGTCCATCTATCCTCAAAATCATTATACAGAGTGGAATGTATATTAATACTTTTGCTTTCTACTGAGTTACCATTGGGGCCCCCAAACAAAATCTTGCACCAGGGCTCTCTGTTGAATAGGTCCGCTACTGAACCGGTCTATAAGACACAATCTCAGACAAGGGCAAATCCTCACAGGGTGATTAGGATTTTACCATTTTAGTCACATTTCTATGCTGCATATCAAAAAACAATATTTATGCATGATTACCGTTTTAAATCAGAAAGCTAAAGTTATTTGTTTTGATTTTGAAGTTAACTGGAGTAGGGTTGTCAGTATTTAACAGGGCAGGCCAGTGCCTCACCAGGCTGTCCAGTAAAATCTATTCAAAATACTGGACACTTAAATGTTCAGGTTTTTTTTAAGTCCCCTAAGTGGCAGCTACGTGTCTTATGCATTTTTTTTTAAATTAAACAAATAAAAAAAACATTGTTTTATATGTTACATAAAAACTGATCTGTGTTATGTGTATATATATATATATTTTGTGTTTTCTCCTATCCACCATGGTGTGTGTTACTGCCAGTCAAAGGGATGAAATCACTGCTCATGTGTAATCAACCATTGTGTGTCCCCACCTATTACTTTTGCCCAATCACAGGTCTACAAGTTGTACAGTATTCTAATGGAGAGCAGTAGACATCCCTAACTGGAAGTGAAGCTAGACTTAAAGAGACATCAAATCCAAATCTTTTTTTCATGATTCAGACAGAGCATACAATTTTAAACAGCTTTCCAATGTACTTATACTTTTTAAATTGCTTCCTTTTCTTGTTATCCATTGCTGAAAGGTTTACCTAGGTAATCTCAGGAGCAGAAAAGAGCCTAGGTTCTAGCTGCTGGTTGGTGGCTGCATATATATATATATACCTATTGTGATTGGCTCACCCATGTGTTCATTTAGAAACCAGTAGTGCATTGCTGTTACTTCAACAAATTATACCAAGAGAATGAAGCACATTTGATAATAGAAGTAAACTGGAAAAAAATGAATGTTCTACCTAAATCATGAAAGATTTTGGGTTTCATGTCCTTTTAAACGAACATAAAAAAAGCAGCAAAAAAAACACAATTTATGCTTACCTGATAAATTTATTTCTCTTGTGGTGTATCCAGTCCACGGATCATCCATTACTTGTGGGATATTCTCATTCCTAACAGGAAGTTGCAAGAGGACACCCACAGCAGAGCTGTTATATAGCTCCTCCCCTAACTGCCATATCCAGTCATTCGACCGAAAACAAGCCGAGAAAGGAGAAACCATAGGGTGCAGTAGTGACTGTAGTTTAAATTTAAAAATTACCTGCCTTAAAATGACAGGGCGGCCATGGACTGGATACACCACAAGAGAAATAAATTTATCAGGTAAGCATAAATTGTGTTTTCTCTTGTAAGGTGTATCCAGTCCACGGATCATCCATTACTTGTGGGATACCAATACCAAAGCTAAAGTACACAGAGAAGGGAGGGACAAGGCAGGTACTTAAATGGAAGGTACCACTGTCTGTAAAACCTTTCTCCCAAAAATAGCCTCAGAAGAAGCAAAAGTATCAAATTTGTAGAATTTTGAAAAAGTATGAAGCGAAGACCAAGTCGCCGCTTTGCAAATCTGTTCAACAGAAGCCTAATTTTTAAAGGCCCAAGTGGAAGCCACAGCTCTAGTAGAATGAGCTGTAATCCTTTCAGGAGGCTGCTGTCCAGCAGTCTCATAGGCTAAGCAGATTATGCTTCTTAGCCAAAAAGAAAGAGAGGTTGCCGAAGCCTTTTGACCTCTCCTCTGGCCAGAGTAGACAACAAACAAAGCAGATGTTTGTCGAAAATCTTTAGTAGCTTGTAAGTAAAACTTTAAAGCACGAACCACGTCCAGATTGTGTAATAGACGTTCCTTCTTTGAAGAAGGATTAGGACACAAGGATGGAACAACAATCTCTTGATTGATATTCTTGTTAGATACCACCTTAGGTAAAAACCCAGGTTTTGTACGCAGGATTACCTTATCCGTATGGAAAATCAGATAAGGAGAATCACATTGTAAGGCAGATAATTCGGAGACTCTATGAGCTGAGGAAATAGCTACCAAAAAAAGAACTTTCCAAGATAAAAGTTTGATATCTATGGAATGAAGAGGTTCAAACGGAACTCCTTGAAGAACCTTTAGAACCAAATTTAAGCTCCATGGCGGAGCAACAGGTTTAAACACAGGCTTGATTCTAACTAAAGCCTGACAAAATGCCTGAACGTCTGGAACATCTGCAAGGCGCTTGTGTAAAAGAATAGACAGAGCAGAAATCTGTCCCTTTAAGGAACTAGCTGACAATCCTTTTTCCAAACCTTGTTGGAGAAAGGATAATATCCTGAGAATCCTGACCTTACTCCATGAGTGACCCTTGGATTCACACCAATAAAGATATTTACGCCATATCTTATGATAAATTTTCCTGGTGACAGGCTTTCGTGCCTGTATTAAGGTATCAATGACTGACTCGGAGAAGCCACGCTTTGATAAAATCAAGCGTTCAATCTCCATGCAGTCAGTCTCAGAGAAATTAGATTTGGATGGTTGAAAGGACCCTGAAGTAGAAGGTCCTGTCTCAGAGGCAGAGTCCATGGTGGAAAGGATAACATGCCCACTAGATCTGCATACCAGGTCCTGCGTGGCCACGCAGGCGCTATCAAAATCACAGATGCTCTCTCCTACTTGATCTTGGCAATCAGTCGAGGGAGCAGAGGAAACGGTGGAAACACATAAGCCAGGTTGAAAGACCAGGGCGCTGCTAGAGCATCTATCAGCGTCGCCTTGGGATCCCTGGACCTGGATCCATAACAAGGAAGCTTGGCGTTCTTGCGAGACGCTATGAGATCCAGTTCTGGTTTGCCCCAACGATGAATCAATTGTGCAAACACCTCCTGATGGAGTTCCCACTCCCCCGGATGAAAAGTCTGACGACTTAGAAAATCCGCCTCCCAGTTCTTTACACCTGGGATATGGATAGCTGATAGGTGGCAAGAGTGAATCTCTGCCCAGCGAATTATTTTTGAAACTTCTAACATCGCTAGGGAACTTCTTGTTCCCCCTTGATGGTTGATGTAAGCCACAGTCGTGATGTTTTCTGACTGAAATCTGATGTACCTCAGAGTTGCTAACTGAGGCCAAGCCTGAAGAGCATTGAATATCGCTCTCAGTTCCAGAATATTTATTGGAAGGAGTGTCTCCTCCTGAGTCCACGATCCCTGAGCCTTCAGGGAGTTCCAGATTGCACCCCAACCTAGAAGGCTGGCATCTGTTGTTACAATTGTCCAATCTGGCCTGCGAAAGGTCATACCTTTGGACGGATGGACCCGAGATAGCCACCAGAGAAGAGAATCCCTGGTCTCTTGATCCAGATTTAGTAGAGGGGACAAATCTGTGTAATCCCCGTTCCACTGACTGAGCATGCATAGTTGCAGCGGTCTGAGATGTAAGCGTGCAAACGGCACTATGTTCATTGCCGCTACCATTAAGCCAATTACTTCCATACACTGAGCCACCGAAGGGCGCGGAATGGAATGAAGAACACAGCAGGAATTAAGAAGCTTTGATAACCTGGACTCCGTCAGGTAAATTTTCATTTCTACAGAATTCCTAGGAAGGAAACTCTTGTGAGTGGGGATAGAGAACTCTTTTCCTCGTTCACTTTCCACCCATGCGACCTCAGAAATGACAGTACTACGTCCGTATGAGACTTGGCAACATGGAAGTTTGACGCCTGTATCAGGATGTCGTCTAAATAAGGGGCCACTGCTATGCCCCGCGGCCTTAGGACCGCCAGAAGCGACCCTAGAACCTTCGTAAAGATTCTTGGGGCTGTAGCTAATCCAAAGGGAAGAGCTACAAACTGGTAATGCCTGTCTAGAAAGGCAAACCTGAGAAACCGATGATGATCTTTGTGTATCGGAATGTGAAGATAAGCATCCTTTAAATCCACTGTAGTCATATATTGACCCTCCTGGATCATAGGTAGGATGGTACGAATAGTTTCCATCTTGAATGATGGAACTCTGAGGAATTTGTTTAAGATCTTTAGATCCAAAATTGGTCTGAAGGTTCCCTCTTTTTTGGGAACCACAAACAGATTTGAGTAAAAACCCTGTCCCTGTTCCTCCTTTGGAACTGGATGGATCACTCCCATAACTAGGAGGTCTCGTACACAGTGTAAGAATGCCTCTCTCTTTATCTGGTTTGCAGATAATTGTGAAAGGTGAAATCTCCCTTTTGGGGGGGAAGCTTTGAAGTCCAGAAGATATCCCTGGGATATAATTTCCAACGCCCAGGGATCCTGGACATCTCTTGCCCACGCCTGGGTGAAGAGTGAAAGTCTGCCCCCTACTAGATCCGTTACCGGATAGGGGGCCGTTCCTTCATGCTGTCTTAGAGGCAGCAGCAGGCCTTTTGGCCTGCTTACCTTTGTTCCAGGTCTGGTTTGGTCTCCAGACCGTCTTGGACTGAGCAAAAGTTCCCTCTTGTTTTGCATTAGAGGAAGTTGATGCAGCACCTGCCTTGAAGTTTCGAAAGGCACAAAAATTAGACTGTTTGGCCCTTGATTTGGACCTGTCCTGAGGAAGGGCATGACCTTTTCCTCCAGTGATATCAGCAATAATCTCCTTCAAACCAGGCCCGAATAGGGTCTGCCCCTTGAAGGGAATGTTAAGCAGCTTAGATTTTGAAGGCACGTTAGCTGACCATGATTTAAGCCATAGCACCTTGCGCGCCTGTATAGCAAAACCAGAATTCTTAGCCGTTAGTTTAGTCAAATGAACAATGGCATCAGAAACAAAAGAATTGGCTAGCTTAAGTGCTCTAAGCTTGCCAAGTATGTCATCCAATGGAGTCGCTACCTGTAAAGCCTCTTCCAGAGACTCAAACCAGAACGCCGCAGCAGCAGTGACAGGAGCAATGCATGCAAGGGGCTGCAGGATAAAACCTTGTTGAATAAACATTTTCTTAAGGTAACCTTCTAATTTTTTATCCATTGGATCTAAAAAAGCACAACTGTCCTCGACAGGGATAGTAGTACGCTTTGCTAGAGTAGAAACTGCTCCCTCCACCTTAGGGACTGTCTGCCATAAGTCCCGTGTGGTGGCGTCTATAGGAAACATTTTTCTAAAAATAGGAGGGGGAGAGAACGGCACACCTGGTCTATCCCATTCCTTATTAATAATTTCTGTAAACCTTTTAGGTACAGGTAGCCCTCAGTTTATGCCGGGGTTTGGTTCCAGAAGGAATGGTTGTAAATCGAAACCGTTGTAAATTGAAACCCAGTTTATAATGTAAGTCAATGGGAAGTGAGGGAGATAGGTTCCAGGCCCCTCTCAAAATTGTCATAAGTAACACCTAATACATTATTTTAAAGCTTTGAAATGAAGATTTTTTTTTTTTTTTTTTCAAATAGTTTTTATTGATTTTTAACAATATATAACAGTAAATGGGGACTCGCAGGTCATTTCAGTGCATAACATGTAGAAAGTATTATGGAAAAATTACAACCGAGACATTCAAGTTTCAAAGATAGGGTCAGTACATTTCCAAACAGCTGTGAAAGAAGGGTAAGAGGGTGGGGGTGGGGTGGGGGGTGGGGGTGGGGGAAGGGTTCATCTGTAAGGATGGGAGAGGGGGGGGGGAATACTGCCGGGGATCGCCTGAGGCGTACGTAACAAGGATTCTTAAACTCTAACCTGGGGAAGCCATGTGGTGTCATGTGTGTCTGTCCAGTCAGTCCAAACCATTTCAAAAAGGTCACTTCTGTCCAAACTATAGAATATGTCCTTTTCCATAGCATGTAAGTAAGCCATTGTTTTGAGAATATCAGGCCAACTAGGGGGGGATGTTTTTTTCCAGTACCTGGCAATATTGGTTTTAACCGATGACAGGAGATAAACGCAGAGAATCTGCTGATGTTTAGGAAGGGCCTGCAGGTTTAGGTGTAGGAGTGCAGTGGCAGGGTTTTTTGGTAGCTGAATCCCAAGAGCAGACAGAGTACGGAAACAGGTGTTCCACAGGGGAGTCAACTTAGGACATTCCCACCATATGTGAAGCATATTCCCGTGGGAGCCACATTCCCTCCAGCATTGCGGAGAAGATGTCGGAAACATCTTAGATAGCCGCGCGGGGACCAGATACCATTGGGAAATAACTTTATAATAGGTTTCGAACATTGTCACACAATGTAATGATTTTTTGGTTAAGGTGAGGGACCCCTGCCAGGCATCAGCCGAGATTCGAGAGTGAAGAATAGTGTCCCACTTACGTAGGTGCGGGGCCAAGTCTGGGGGCACAGTACCGTCCAGCAGGCTATAATGTCTCGAAAGAGGTTTGTGGAGTCTACGTCCTCCTTTCCATACAGACTCCCATGGGGTGAGCTGACGTGGAGCAGAGGGAAAAAAGCCCCAGCTAGAGAGGAAACTCTTGATCCTGGTGAACTCGAATAGTAGGTAGGGTGGGATGTCTTCGCCTGGTCTGTCCTTAGACAGCGAGAGATATCCATCGACATTAGTCTCTGACCAAAAGTCTGAAACTTGTTTTACACCCAACCTAGCCCACGTATTGGGGTGTGTTTCTGCTAGACCTGTAAAGAGGCCTGGGATGGAGGTGATCGGGGAGGGGTGTGGCGCAATTAGTTTACGGTGCCGGATCTTATCCCAGATTGCCAGGCATTCCAAAACTACAGAGTTATGTATCTTTAGGGTTCTGCGGCTATGGACCGGAGTCCAGATTAGATCTTTTAGGTATATATCAAACGGTAATGAGGCTTGTTCAATGTCTCTCCACCTGTCTTGTGAGTGGAGCACTCCCCACTGGGAGATGTGCGTAAGCATAGCTCCCTCATAGTACTTTACTATGGATGGGGAAGCCAGACCCCCAAGCTGGACAGGGAACTGCAGGATTTTGTGAGCTATTCTAGGAGTTTTGTTTTGCCAAATGAATTTTGTACACTCACTTTGAAACTGTAGCAAAAGGTGAGTGGGTATTCTGATTGGAAGGCATCTAAATATATAGGTGAGCCGAGGGAGGAACGACATCTTAAGGGACGCTATACGGCCCATCCAAGAGATGTTCTTATGATCCCAAACATGTTTTAACGCCCTTAGGTCCGCTAGGAGGGGTAAATAGTTGTCCTTAACCATCTGTTTCAAATCATTAGAGATTTGAATTCCAAGGTGAGTAATCCCTTTGCTAGACCACTTGAAGTCAAATTGTCTTTGGAGGGCTGTGGCATATTTTTGGGGAAATCCCCACAAGTAAATTTCCGTTTTGGGGGTGTTTAGCTTGTAGAAGGAAAGGGAGCCAAAGTCCTCAAGGATCTTCAAAAGTCTAGGGATTGTGCTAAGCGGATCAGCAGAAAACACCGTCACATCATCTGCAAACAATGCGATGTTGTGTTTGGAGCCAGAAAGTGTAATTCCTACAATGTCCCTGTCAGTACGAATTGTTTCCGCTAGAGGCTCGATTGCCAGCGCAAACAAGAGCGGAGAAAGTGGGCAACCCTGCCTCGTGCCATTAAAAATGGGGAATGAAGACGAATGGAACCCTACCCCCCTGACCGTTGCCGTGGGGTTGGAGTATAAAGCTTGGATCGCGAGGCGTATGTCAGATGGAAATTTGAAGGCGACAAGAGTCTCCCACAGGTAACTCCATCTGACCCTGTCAAAAGCCTTCTCGGCATCCAGAGAGATAACCGAGAAAGGCTTGTTCATTCTTGTCGATTCGCAAGCAATATTGATAAGGCGCCTAGTGTTATCCGGGCCCTCACGATTATGTACAAATCCTACTTGATCTGGGTTGACTAGGGTAGGCAGAAGTTTGCATATTCGATTAGCGAGAAGTTTGGAATAGATTTTTATATCAACGTTTATAAGCGAGATGGGCCTATAGTTGGGGCAGTAGGAGGGGTCCTTGTTTGGTTTGGGAATCATGATAATTTCAGCCTCCAAGAATTCTCGGTTGAAACTTCCCTCTTGCCTGGCAGTATTAAAAAACCTAAGGAGCAGCGGTATTAGTTCTCGACTATAAGTTTTGTAGAACTGTGCAGGGAACCCATCTGGGCCGGGGGCCTTAAGAGATTTGAGGCGCTGGATGACCTGCTTAATTTCCAGCTGTGTAAATGGGTTGGACAGAGACTCTTGTTGTTCCGTAGTTAAGGACGGTAAATTTAGGGACTCTAGAAATGTTTTAATCTGTTGTGTGGAGGCAGGGGCTTTAACTTCAGTGCCCTCAAGGTTGTAGAGTTTAGAATAGTAGTCTGAGAAGCAGTCCCCTATCTGTGAGGGAAGTTTATGGGTCTTTTTGTTGTGACAAATTTGGTGTATGCGAGAAGAGCTATTCCGCTGGCGCAATTTGTGTGCTAACAGAGTGTCGGCCCTATTGCCTTTATAATAAAATAACTGCTTAAGTTTTGTGAGGTTCTCTTGGGTGCGCCGTAACTCTAGGTGATTAATATGCGCTCGTACGGCTGAGATCTGAGAGGTCAGTACTTCAGAGACGTTAGCTCTGTTGGAGGATTCAAGCAGCCGAAGTTTGCAGTGGGCTTGGGCTAAGGAAAGTCCAGCCAGTTTCCTAAGGCGAGCTTGCTTGCGGATAATATAGCCTCTGGATACCGCTTTAATAGCTCCCCAGAGTGTATCATCAGTTGTCTGACCATTGTCGTTAAGTTGAATAAGTTCTATAAGATCTCTTCGTAGCTCTTCCCTGAAGGGGATGTCTGCTAGAATGTTGCGCGGAAGGGACCAGCTGCTTTTATGAAGACAAGGGTCACTGGTGTGTAGGTCCACCAGTACTGGGTCGTGATCTGACCATGAGCAGAGGGGGATACTAGATTGGAGTACTGAGTCCAGGGTCGTTGCCGAGCAGAAAATATGGTCTAACCTAGAATAGGTTTTGTGTGCCTGGGAGAAGTGGGTGAAATCCCTGTCTGTAGCGTGTAATGAGCGCCAGATGTCATAATATCCAAATTCAGACATGATTGATTTAAAGCGTGTGGAGAGGAGAGTTAGTTGGGAGGTGGTCTTGGTTGGGGATAACGTCTTGCGGTCTAGTTTAGTGTCCCAGATCATGTTGTAGTCCCCCGCTATTATGACTCTGCCCTGTTTGTGTAGGTCGATTAATCTCAGAATTTTTCTGAGGCAAGCAGGTTGTTGGGTATTGGGAAGGTATACTGAAACTAGGGTGTGTGTGGCGTGATCAAGCTTGCAGACTACTATAGTGTATCTAGCCTGGGGGTCCCTTATTACCTCAATTTCCTCGTAGGCTACCCTCCTGTGAATCAGGACCGCAGTCCCTCGAGCTTTTTTTGTAAATGAAGAGCATTCTATGGTCGTATATGAGCGAGAGTGGAATCTATGGGGAGCGTCTAACATTCAGTGCGTTTCTTGCAGAAACACAACATCGGGGTTGTGGTGGTTAAGCATACGAGTGAGTAGGCTCCTTTTGAAGGGAGAGTTTAAGCCCCTGGAATTATGTGTGCATATTCGTAATCGGGACATGGTCCACTACCAGCCCAGGGGAGTGGGTGGGCAGTAGGGAGATCTGGGAGACTTAGGTTAAGGTCTTGGAATGAGGTATGTAGGGGATGGGAGGGGAGGGGGTTAGTCAGATTGTAAGGCGGAAATGTACTGACAACACAGGTGGAAATAGTCCACCTAGGTGGAACCCTGGTGTGGGTTAACCTATAGGGGGGGGAGCTAAGGGCAAATGTATGAGAGGAGCTGGATGGTCCAGCCCCACTCCACTAGCTGAGTGACTAGACAATGAGATAGTGAACTAAGGTGCAAGAAAATGTAAACCTGTGGGCCCCATAGAGGGCGTGACCAAAACATAATGAGCTAAAATGAACACAGGAACCTGATAGGAAGCAGTGGATACAATAAGCAATCTGCACATACATGCCAACATAAAACAATAGAACGTGGTTACATATGATCAAAGGCTGCATATTTTAGTCAATGCGGGCCCTACTCAAGAACACTTTAAAATATCAACAAAGAGTGAGGAGATTGAGGTTAAGGACATTTTATCTTATTGTGCCTGTAGAATAAAAAACAGGGTGAACTCAGAGGTCTGGCATGAAACGACAGAATGTAATGAACATTGTAAACACATAGTTTCAATCAATGTAGACCTAGCTCAGTGACGCGTCAGCGTATCAGCAAAAAATAGAGAGAGCAGAGGTAGGAACATTCTATCGCATCATGCCTGTATTATATAAGACTAGTGGAACACAAGGGCCTAACCTGAAACATCGGAAAGCAATGAACAGTGAAAACACATAAGTCTAGTATGAAACAGTAGAAAGTGGGCATATATGATTAAAAAGTCACATTTTTGAGACAATACAGCTCCTACTCCGTTACATGTTAACATAGCAACACAAGGTAATGAGAGTAGGGGTAGGCAAATTGTATCTTATCAGACCTGCAAAATAAACATAAGTAAGCTCATATTCAGGAGGATGGAGACTCTAATTGGATTTCGTCAGTAGGCTGCTGTGTTCTCATCCTCTTAGGCCTTTGTTCCTTAACAGACCATTCGGGGGCTGTGACTCTTAGCTTAGACTGAACAGCCGGGGGTCCTCGTGAGTCCACCGCCATGAGTCCCCATTGGCCAAGGAGAGAAGTCCCCTGAGAAAGAGAGGTCACAGTGAATGATTTGTTGTCTTTTGTGATTATTAGTTTAGTAGGGTAACCCCATCTATACTTAATACTCTCCCTGCGAAGAATCTGTGTAACTGGCTGGAAGTATCTCCGGTGCTGCAGAGTGTGTGCGGATAGGTCGGGCAGCAGTTGAATGTCTTTAAATCTTTCCGATGTCTGCGGCTTCCGAAAGGCCGCCTGCATGAGTCTGTCTTTAAAGATAAAACTGTGGAAGCAGACTATGACATCTCTCGGTTTCTCCTGAGAGACTGTTCTAGGTCGTAAGGCTCTGTGGGCCCTTTCCATGGTGTCTGTCAGCCCCTCTGTTGGTCCCAACAGTTCTTTAAAGAGATCTTTCAGGAAGTTTTGAATCTCTGCCGGTTGGATGTCCTCTGATATTCCTCTAAACCTTACGTTGTTTCTGCGTGCCCTATCCTCCACATCAGCAAGTTTGAACTCCAGCTGGCTGATTTGATCCGCAAGAGATTCCGAGTAGGACAGTAAATTTGTATGGTCAGTGGCAAGATCGTCCTGTTTTCTTTCCAGGGAGTCCACCCTGTCACCTATCTCAGAGATGTCTTTACGGAGTTCAGCATGATTGCGCTGGATTTCCTTGGTTATGGAGATAGTTTGGTTTGCAAGCATTTTCTTAAGAGTTGCCTCCGTTATAAGATGTTGTGAGCTCACATGGGGCATATGGTCAGGTTGGGATCCATCCCCCAGAGACTCAGACTCACTCAGACCTTCATTGGAATCCTCAATCTGGTCTTTGGGAGGTTGTGTGAAATGATCCAGGACCGTTTTTTTCACAGAACCTGGTGTCTTCGAGTGTCTCCTGGCGTTGTGTGGCATTTTCGTATGAGAAGAGAGAACCTCCAACTAAACCAATGAGCCTGAATTAGGAATAGATAAGGGGGCTATTGGACCCGACAGGCTAATAAAATAAAAAGAGGATAATACACATGCACATTAGTATTATGTAGCGGAGTAGGGCCAGCCGACCACCTGTAACCTCTACCTCCCCATAGCGGCGTTTATGGGCAGCATGTTACCCTACAAGGCTTTGTATATATCAAAAGATGCCAACTCAGGTGGAGAAAGAAGCCAGGTGGGCGCCTTATTTAGATTACCCCTTTACTTGTGGTGAGGCACCTCTAAGATTCTTAAGGGAGGTATGCCCCTCGGACTCAGGGAAGGAGGGATATGACCCGGCGGAAGGGAAAAAGGAGAGTGGTAGTGACCAGCCCACGTAAGCAGGCCGGAAAGGATGAGTCCGAGAGGGGGGGGGTTCAATGATAGAAAGTGATATTAACACACAAATGGGCTGCTAAGCCCAGAGTACCTGGAACAGTGACTTCTGCCGGTCAGCGCACAGGGTGAGAGGCTAAATTTGCGCTCTCTATTAGTTAACGGTTTACATAAGTGCGACAAACAGGCAGGAGCAACTGGGTTCTAAAGAGTTAAATACCAATCGACCTGTGAAAGGAAAAATGCAAGTTATGCAAGGTCACAACACAAAAATAAAATAAAACACTACACTCTGAGCTGGGCCGCAGAGAAACAGAAGCTGACGCAGCAGCACAATAAATCACAATTCTATGACAGTGGACTCAGTCCAAGGGATCAGCAGTGATTAAGAACAAAGTCTGCCTCCCAGTAGGTACTGTGCTTAAGGGGACTTGGGAGTGACCTGGGATGTAACTTTGCAAATGTAACCTTGAGACCCAGTGCTGATCCAGTGAGAGGATTTGGTTTCTATTGTTAAAGAGATTTAAGTGAAGGTAATACAGTGACTTTAAGCTGTTATTTACTGCAATAATAGATTTGTGTAGACCAATAAATGAATGAAGTTATGGGTGGCTACCTGTGTTTGGCAAGGGTAGCAGTTCATCCGCACTACACGTAAGCAGGACAACAAGCTGTCAGAGGTAGCAGCTCAAACGGACAGAACACAGAATTTCAATGCTGCCCCTGTATGGAGAGCCTTATGTTGATAGCGCCTCTGAACAGAGATCTCTCAATGTAAAAGAGGTGGGTACACTGTTTTTCTCTTTATTTTTCCTCACACACACAGCCACATAAATTCAAGCAAGGCCCAAAGTAAATGTTGCGGTACAATTTAGAACTATGACGCTGCAGAGTTAGAGAGGGAGCAATGGCGGATTTTGGCGCCTTTTCACTTATCAGGCTCAATTGTCCCAAAATAAGCCCCTTTCAAAACCCGGCTTCTTAATTTAACCTTTTAGGGGTCTAACCCGAAGTCCAGCACCATCCGGCTGTTCCGGTATCAGGGGGAGTACGCTTTTGTCCTTATGTACCTCAGATCGGACCTTAGGCGGTGCACTAATTATGTCCTCACAGGCTTGATCGGGCAAGATGTAGGGCCCGGACTATACTTTCCCTGAAGTGACCGGGAACAGCTTTTAGGAGCGTGAACCAAAAGAGCTCAGGGATAGGGGACGATTAACCTCACCTTTCTTCAACACCTCAGTGTCCTCCAAGTAGGTCCCCTCTGCGTGTTGTTACTGAGAGGTAGGAGGCATCCCAGTCTGCAGGACGGGTGATCTCAGCTCCGGAGTGGAGCCCCAACCCTCCGGAGCCAGTGCTGAAGCCTGGCGCACCCACATGGAGAAGATCGCCTCTGCCGGAACTCACAAGTTTTTAGGCTGAAAGGGACCACTGCTGCGGCCAACAGAAGAGGACCTGGGATGGTCAAGAACAGCAACCGAAACTTGTGATCTGCGCTAGCCGAGCCCAGTGTCGAGGAAGCTGGTGTGAGCGGGAGGTCGGCAGGCCCAAGATGGCGTCCTTTAGCGCCGTTTCACCCTAGGGGCGCAGGCAGGCTCATCCAGACCCAGTCCAGAAGGGCCCCAATCTATACTGTTGTTAGGTGCAGATTCACTCACCGGCTTAGCCTCTCTCCCTCTTAGCAGCCGGAACAGCGGTCAGGGCAAGTCACCTCCGATAACTGTAGGGGCCCAAATGGTGTCGGGCCGATCCGCAGCAGCAGCAGCTCTCCGATCTTGGTTATGTGGAGGATGAAGCGGGTGTCACTGCCGCAGCTCTGGAGCGGAGCCCCGACCCTCCAGAGCTGATCTCAATGCGAGCCTGGTTGTGGAGCTGCGTGGTGTGTTTTCAGCGTCTGCCTTGCTGGTTAGTCTCCTAGCCGCCGTGATAGGACTCAGCCTTGAAGTTCCTAGCTCAGTGAGGGACACACAAATATAAACTGTTGTATAGACCCACCGACCAGGGGGATACAGATAGGTGATAAAAGTCAATAATAAAGTGCACTGATGTGGTTAATTAATATTATATAGAGTATTTCTATCAGAGCCTCTCTCAGTTGCGACTGATCCGTTAGGCAGTTAGCTCCGCCCCCCAAATGAAGATTTTTACATGCTAGTCAGCATTATAAACCTAATAAAATAATCACACAACACAGAATATATAATTAAACTAAGTTAAATGAACAAAAACATTTGCTAAACAGCATTATACACCCAATAAAATAATCACACAACACAGACTTCACTTGCATTTTTCTGCAAACAGTTCTTTCTATGCATTCCAATTTATAGACAGGAAGATCTTGTTCCTTTGAAATCTGCTCGATAGTTCAGGTCTGGTTAAACTGATTAATTTCAGCTTGCTTGGCTTTGCTGCAACACAAGCGGACAGCTCCACCTACTGGCTATTTTAATAAATGCACTGCTTCTCAATGCTTTTCAATAGCAGTCACATGACTGGAAAAAAAGGTTGTTATTCTGAAGCGGTGTAAATTGAACCGTTGTAAAATGAGGGCCACCTGTATTGGAAAAACATCAGTACACACCGGTACTGCATAGTATTGATCCAGTCTACACAATTTCTCTGGCACTGCAATTGTATCACAGTCATTCAGAGCAGCTAAAACCTCCCTGAGCAACACGCGGAGGTGTTCAAGCTTAAATTTAAATGTAGAAATATCAGAATCAGGTATCTTTCCTGAGTCAGAAACGTCACCCACAGACTGAAGCTCTCCTTCCTCAGCTTCTGCATATTGTGAGGCAGTATCAGACATGGTTCTTAAAGCGTCAGTATGCTCTGCATTTCGTCTAACCCCAGAGCTATCTCGCTTACCTCTAAATTCAGGTAGTCTGGCTAATACCGCTGACAGTGTATTATACATGACTGCCGCCATGTCTTGTAAAGTAATCGCTATGGGCGCCCTAGATGTACTTGGCGCCATTTGAGCGTGAGTCCCTTGAGCGGGAGTCAAAGGATCTGACACGTGGGGAGAGTTAGTCGGCATAACTTCCCCCTTGTCAGATTCCTCTGGTGATACATTTTTTAAAGACAGAATATGATCTTTATTGCTTAAAGTGAAATCAGTACATTTGGTACACATTCTAAGAGGGGGTTCCACCATGGCTTTTAAACATAATAAACAAGGAGTTTCCTCTATGTCAGACATGTTTGTACAGACTAGCAATGAGACTAGCAAGCTTGGAAAACACTTTAAATCAAGTTAACAAGCAAATATAAAAAACGGTACTGTGCCTTTAAGAGAAACAAAATTTGAAAAACAGTGAAAAAAGGCAGAAAATCAAACAAAATTTTTACAGTGTATGTAATAAGCTAACAGAGCATTGCACCCACTTTCAAATGGATGATTAACCCCTTAGTTAAAAAAACGGATAAAAAAAACGATATAGACGTTTTTTAACAGTCACAACAAACTGCCACAGCTCTGCTGTGGCCCTACCTTCCCCAATAAACAACTTTGGAAAGCCTTTGAGCCCTTTAGAGATGTCCTATAGCATTCAGGGGACTCTGAGGGAAGCTGGATGTCTCAGTCTGTAATTTTAACTGTGCAAAAAAGAACTAAAATAGGCCCCTCCCACTCATACTACAACAGTGGAAAGCCTCAGGAAACTGTTTCTAGGCAAAATTTAAGCCAGCCATGTGGAAAAAACTAGGCCCCAATAAAGTTTTATCACCAAAGCATATATAAAAAGGATTAAACATGCCAGCAAACGTTTTATATTGCAATTTTATAAGGGTATTACCCCTGAGAGTAAGCATGATACCAGTCGCTATTAAATCACTGTATTCAGGCTTAACTTACATTAATCCGGTATCAGCAGCATTTTCTAGCATTTCCATTTCTAGAAAAAATTGTAACTGCACATACCTCATAGCAGAGTAACCTGCACGTCATTCTCCCGCTGAAGTTACCTCTCTCCTCAGACATATGTGAGAACAGTAATGGATCTTAGTTACAACCTGCTAAGATCATAGAAAACTCAGGCAGATTCTTCTTCTATTTACTGCCTGGGATAAAATAGTACAACTCCGGTACCATTTAAAAATAACAAACTTTTGATTGAAGAAAGAACTAACTATATTTCACCACTCTCTCTTACTACCTCCATGCTTGTTGAGAGTTGCAAGAGAATGACTGGATATGGCAGTTAGGGGAGGAGCTATATAACAGCTCTGCTGTGGGTGTCCTCTTGCAACTTCCTGTTGGGAATGAGAATATCCCACAAGTAATGGATGATCCGTGGACTGGATACACCTTATAAGAGAAAAAAAATTGCTCTTAAAGAGTTTCTTATAATTTACATATAACTATGAGCATTGCTGCTCTGGAACTAACTTTAAAGGGACAGTCTAGTAAAAATTACACTTTCATGATTGAGATAGGACATCTCGTTTTAAACAACTTTCCAATTTACTTTTATTATCAAACTTGCTTTGTTCTCTTGGTATTCTTTGTTGAATGCTAAACATAGGTAGACTCATATGCTAATTTTTAGGCCCTTGAAGACCGCCTCTTATCTAAGTGCAGATTTGACAGTTTTTTCCACAGCTAGATAGTGGTAGTATTATGGTCACTCTTGTGAAGTTATTTATGAGTCAGCACTGATTGGCTAAAGTGCAAGTCTGTCAAAAGAACTGAAATAAGGGGCAGTCTGCAGAGGCTTAAATACAAGGTAATCACAGAGGTAAAAAGTATATTAATATATCCGTGTTGGTTATGCAAAACTGGGGATTGGGTAATAAAGGGATTATCTATCTTTATAAACAAAAACAATTCTGGAGTAGACTGTCCCTTTAAAGTGATGGTAAACTCTCCTCTTTTCAAAATCAGATCTGGAATGTAAGCGCTATTTACGATGAAGTTTAATTAATTAGCTGCAATGAAGATGCAGTATAACTTACTTTTTAATATAGATATGAAATTCAAATACTGCATGCTCCTCCGCCCACTTCAAAAGTAAAATTTTCTGTGGGCTAACAGATTGAATTGTTGTCCAATCAGCGCTCTCCCCATATGGCACTTTTGTTGTAGCTAGAGCATTGATTGGAGAGTAATTCAATCATTTAGCTGACAGTAAAATTGACTTTTGAAGTGGGTGGTGTAACGTGCGGTATTTGAATTTCATATCTATATTAAAAACTAAGTTATAGCGCATCTTCATTACAGCTAATGAATTAAACTCCATCTAAAATAGTGCTTACATTCCAGATCTGATTTTAAAAAGGGGAGAGTTTACCATCACTTTAATAATGTGTGTAACACCTTTGCAAGCAAAAATGCAACAATAATATACTGGAACACAGAGAATATTAATTTTGCACCTTTATGTCCTTTTAAGGACAAATGACTTGTTGGCTGATAGCAGATTTGTACTTTAATAAACACTAATCACATTCTAGTTCAATAAAAATATTACAGAAATCCCATTTTATGACATTTATACACAAATAAAACCTGATCATGATTGCATGTAAGTGTTTAAACATTTTAAGATTAATTACAAATGACAGTATATGAAGGTATTAGTTGCGCACATCACAAACTGATTTTATTTGTCAGTATTAGCAGGAAATCACCATAAATATTAAATCAACTAATTGTTGTTTTTTTACTTGCTTACACAATTGTGATCTGGTGATTTGTCACATTCAAATTGTTTTGCTTTTATTGAATTGAAATGCCATAGAAATAAATAAACCAATAAAATGTTCAATTCACCTTCGGTGAGCGGAGCCTAGCACATATTGTTGAGTACCATTGTTCACTCCAACAGCTGCTCCATAAGAACTGAACAGCTGAGTAAATGGTTAGTACAGGCTAGGGTGGTGCACTCACCTATGAGATTACGTCAGAAGTAGCATCAGATGTAACCAGATATAAAATATCTTTCTAAACGTGAATGTGACAATTTAAGTCAATGAGTTTGTGTGCAGCAGGAATACCCCAGTATCTTTTATAAAGTAGCATTGGAGTTAGGGATCGAGTTCATGAATACAGTTAAAGGGATAGTAAAGTCAAAATTAAACTTGCATGATTCAGATAGAGCATTTCATTGTAAGACACTCTTAAATTCACTTCTATTTTCAAATGTGCTTTGTTCTCTTGGTATCCCTTGTTGAAAAAGAATACGCACATATCCTACACTAGTGGGAGCTATCTGCTGATTGGTGCCAGCACACATTTGTCTCTTGTGATTGGCTAACTAGATGTGTTCATCTATCTGTCAATAGTCCAGTACTGTTCCTTCAGCAAAGGAAAACAAGAGAATGAAGCAAATTTGATAATAGAAGTAAATTGGAAAGTTGTTTAAAATTGTATGTTCTATCCAAATCATGAAAGAAAATTTTGGGGTTTACTGTCCCTTTAACCTCTTGTTGGCCATAAAAGGTTGCAATACATTGTCAAGGGGTTTTCTTAAGGGGGCATAAAAGAGCAACAATAAAATGCTCTAATGTACTAAAGTATTTTATTATTGCACGACTGCTTTAATAGACCTATGTGTTTAACACAAAGCAGTTAAAAACATATTTTATTTCAGTTCCAGAAAATACACTACTTGTCCTTAGCAGAAAATAGCTGCTGAACCATTCAGTGATGGCATATGGGCATAGCTTCCAATCACCTGCAGGGCTTTGTACAGGATTGATAGTGCATTGTCAGAGCTGACATTAGTTATGTGTTTAACCTAGGGTTGCCACCTCAGCCATGGTGTCCTGGTCACCTATGAGTTACGCATGCTGCAGGGTAGGCAGGGTGGAACATGTATTGTGCACAAGTATTTCAGCACTAATGACAGTGGAGGGCCCCCTAGTGGGTCTGTAACAAAATTAAGGGATAACTGACTTGAACTCTGAAGTTTGCAATCTGTGTGTTTGTTACTTTATTGCAACTGGAGGGGCGTAGAGTGTGCTTACCTTTATAGGGTCCTGTTGCTGTGGATTCGGCCTCTTTCCTGGTTCCAGACTTCAAGGAGTGTTTTCCCACCGCCCTGGCCCGTTTGGAAGCAGAGGTTGGTGGCAAAGCGGTTGCTGGATGAGTGGTAGGGCATTCTCCTGGAAGGAGTAGGTTTAGCTGAACCAGCTCCATAAACCAAAGACTTTAACTTAGACTCCACCCTTAGACAGCGGGATGTATGGCACGCTGGTGAGGGTTGCCCTTCTGGGTTGGTAGTTATATGCCCTAGCTAGGCGGTCGGTCAGGGCCTTGTAGTGAGCAGTCGGAATGAGGAATGACGGCCTGGGAGAATGGGGAGGGGTGACGCCCACTAGGCACCGGACTAGGGGTTCCTCTCTCCAACGAATTGCGGCCAAAGATCTCCAACAACACAACCATTCTATCTGCTAAAGAGTGTGAGCAACCCGTGCCACGCTGCAGGAACCGAAAGGGGCCTTGACCGTCTGTCGGTAGGGGGTTAATTTAGATTAGTTAGATGTGCCGCCAACGAGTTAAGAACCTTTACAAAGTTCAAGTATTAAAGTGGCCTAATACTATTAAATAGTTATTAAAGTTTACGTTTTAATAAACGTAACCGTGACCGGTCTTTTCCTCCCAAAAAGGTGTTGTGTGATTTATTGTTAGAGTTTAGTTAAGTAAACATAACAACAAAATAGGAGGTTTATCCCTTAGGCCTATTTTCCAATGAGGTGGTAAAGTTTGGAAACTGGTGGTAAAAACATTTATCTCCATTAAAGTATATGGAGAATTTTTATGTTGCCACCAGTTTCCAAACTTTACCACCTCAATGGAAACTAGGCCTTAGTTCTCTGCAGGCAACAGTGCAATAACAAAATGTTCTAACACAGAACATTTTCTTATTTCTCCCTTATGTAGGATCGCCACCTCGGCCATGTTTTCCTGGACACTTATGAGTTACACATGCTGCAGGGTGTGCACGGAGGAACATGAATAGGATCACTATTTGTGCGCTATCCAGGGACGCAATTCATGTCCCCCCTCTGCGCACCCAGCAGCATGTGTCGCTCATAAGTGTCCTGGAAAACATGGCCGAGGTTGCAACCCTACCCTTATGTCCCTTTAAAGCCACTGTATTTGGCTTAGGC